>NC_048225.1:54551131-54771932 GCF_002007445.2 Ailuropoda melanoleuca
AGGGGGTGGGGGAATGGGATAGACTGGTGATGGGTAGTAAGGAGGGCACGTATTGCATGGTGCACTGGGTGTTATACGCAACTAATGAAGCATCAAACTTTACATCGGAATCTGGGGATGTACTGTATGGTGATTAACATAATAAAATAAAATTTAAAAAAAAAAACAAAACAGCGATTGCTGGACCCACCCAGACAGGTCCTAATTCAGTCAGTCGAGGATCCTGCCTGAGAATTAGCATTTCTAATAAGTTCTCAGATGATGCTGATGTTGCTAGACCTAGAACCAGGTTTTGAAAACTGCTAGTTGATGAATTTTCTACCAAATCGAGACGAAACAAGATACCAATTTTGCATGACTTCCTTGGGTTCACAGAGCCCTTAAACAGTGCTTTATTTGAATCACAGCAATCCTATGAGGCCTGCAGAGCAAATATTCGTAGACCTTTCAACAGATGAGAAAATTGCAGCTTAGTGTTAATAGGCTATACCCAGAACCTCTGACAAGGCCAGTTGGGTTTGCCACATTTTCTGAAGTTCCACCAAGTTCACAGTTGGCATGTTCCTGCTACAGCTGGCATGTGGCATCCACCCAGATGGAGACACGTAAGTAAATCCACTGCGACTTAAGAGAGTCGTGGCCTCTAGTGACAGATTAAGGATCAGCACTGTGCTCCCTCATCTAATTTGGATTTGACTGTGGAACATGCCAACTGTTCCAGCAAAGGATAGAGAGACTTTCAGTTTACCTCACAGGTACTTAGCGTCGGTGTTGTACCAGGCATAGTGAGTGAACCAGAGTACTAGAGAAGTTTGAAATACTATCGTCTGTCACCAAGTGCCTGTGGCCTAGTTTGGGAAGCTGACAGGTAATGAGAAAACTAAAGGAAATCTAAGACAAAAGGTTGTTGGAGACGCCAAGAGTGAAGGAGTTTAAGGGAGAGGTGGCCCAAGGATTTGGGTTGATGGATCTTTGGAAAGGAGAAATATGAGCACCTGGCTTGGAAATCTTCAGTCATCTGTTTGTTGAGCACCAACTGTGCCAGGCATGGGTGTTACTTAGTTCTAGGGGGATAAAGTGGTGGATAAGACAGGAGTTGTCTTCACTTTAAATAGCATAGGGACACGGGAAGGAGAGTAGCTTGAACTCAGATTCCAGCATTCAGGGTGTGAAGCAGAAATGAATCCAGTTGGGACGGGGCTATTTCAGTATCTACTTCTCCATCCATTATCATGGAGAAAGCACTATGCTGGGTACAGTAAATAGAAAGGAATCCGCACACAGCTCACAGTACATCAGGGGAAATAGATGTGATTGGAGAGTACAGAACTGTGGAGCACAATGGGGGACTTCTTTAACCAATGTAGAGGTGCAGGGAGGCCTTGCTAGGAGAGGTCACTTACTTGAAGGATCAGTTCCAGCTCCAGATTAAACCGATTATATTATAGTATGTGTTGCATATTCCCCTTTATTAAGAATACTTTCAAAGGAAGGAAAATAGAAGTTGCCATTTCATCAGGCTTTGAATGCTCTCTTCCTAAAAGTTTTTACAGTGTTATGAGGTAACAAAGGTCAGTGTTCATCCAGAGTAAGGCCTTCCTCTGTCAGAGTAAGAGGATGTGAAGACTAGACATGAATGGTAGTTAAGAATGGGTATTAAGGAGGGCACGTATTGCATGGTGCACTGGGTGTTATACACAAGTAATGAATCATAGAACTTTACATCAAAAACTAGGGATGTACTGTATGGTGACTAACATAATATAATAAAAAATTATTATTATTAAAAAAAAGAAGAAGAATGGTTCCTTTCCTACAGGAGGTGGGGTTTTTGCTGAACATCAGAAGAGGAATCTCATGAGCCAGACAGAAGGAGGGGAAAGTTGTCCCCAGCAGCAGGATTGCAGTCAGGTGAGGGATGAATTGGTGGATTGGAGAAAGAAGGCAGGGTCCTGGTGTTAATAGACCAAGTGAGAAGTACTAAGATCCTAGCTCCAGCAGTAGACTATCAGGGAAATGTAAAAGATGCTTGTAATCCCAGTGAATGACCCTTTTGTCCTCTTCTCCCTTTTTTTTTTTTTTTTTTTACAGGAGGAATCTGAATGAGCTAGATCAGATCCAGCAGTACTTCAGTCAGAAGCTAACCAAGCCTTTACTTCCCCTCAGTCCTCAGACTCATACCATCTTGCAGCGTCAGGAGAGCCACAGGGACCATCATGGGCCCGGAGACAGCAGCCTAGACCCTGAGAGCCAGTGCATTCTGGAGAAATCCAATAACCTGGTGTTGCAAGTCAGCTCCTTAATCACGGGTATGGGTCAGGGCCCCTCTCGTTGAGGAGTTATGCTTCCTGGGTGCCATTCAAAAAGCATTTGAATGTCTGCCCTCAGACAAGGCCCCATGACAAATAGAGACCAACAGCTTTCGCTGTCTTATTTATTTACTGTCTTCCTTCTGGAAGGAGAGATGTAGTAGCATGGCACAGGAACATGTGAAGTGGAAAGAGCATCAGACTGAGAGGCAGGAGACCCAAGTCACGTCGTTGGTGGCCCTCTGGCACAGGCTTACTATTTGACACCACTTACCCCAACCCCTTTCCCTTCTTGAGGTTTCCCCAGCAAAAAAAAAAACAAAAAAACAAAAAAACTAAGAGTGGACTAGGCGAGTTCTTCAGTAGCAGTTCTTGAGCTCCTGCCACTCTGTTTTCAGGAAAAAATCAACTACGGACATATTTAAAATTGTAATTCTCAGAAGGCAGAAGTCTGCATTTTTAGCAGGTACCTCAGATGACTCTAGATGTTGGTGGTCCATAGTCGACCCTTTGAAAAACCCCTTGAAGCGGTGGTCCTCGCTTCGGCTGCGTCCTGGAGTTCTTGAGGGAACTTTGCAAAGTTCAGATGCCCAGGCTGCCCCGTAGCTTACTTGCAACAGAATCTCTGAAGGTGGGACCCAGGCATCAGTGCTTTTCCTAACTCCCCGAGTCGTTCCACTGTGCAGCGCAGAGACTGCTCTAGAACAAGTATTTCTCAAACTTGCCTGAACACATAAAAATCACCTTAAAAATCATGCTCCATTCTGTTGAATCAGAATGCAGGCCTAAGGCCTGGGAACTTGTATATCCGGCACGGTTTGGGGAATAGCGAGGAAACAATTAGATCGGTACCTTTAGCCATCACCTGGGTGTCATTTTTGTTTAAGCAAAAGGTGTATATTGTACACAGGGATGAGTAAGTTCAGCTTTCTCTGTTTAAAGGGGAAAGAAGCCACCATGCTTGATATTAGGTACAAACCTCCTTCCTATCTTCCTTCCCAGACAGCTGACCTGTTGGTAGCCAGGCTCCAGAGGTGCGCACTCTATTTGCCTTCTACTGGCTTGGAAATCTTCAGTCATCTGTTTGTTGAGCACCAACTGTGCCAGGCACTGGGTGTTACTAGTTCTAGGGGGATAAAGTGGTGGATAAGACAGGAATTGTCTTTGCTTTCATCAAGCATACATTCTATAGTCAACTGAAGAAACTCCCCCCCAGAAAGAAAGCATAAGAGCAAAACAGAGGGAGGCTTGTTTGGGTAGAGGTGAAAGCAAATCAGGAGCCCTCTAAATGGGTATATTAAAAGAGAAGAGAGAATGAGAGAGAGAGATGATTGGATGGAAGAAAACAGTTAAAGTAAATAAACTCCCCCAGCCTCTCTCAGTACACTTTTGAGGAAGTCGTTAGACAAGTAGATACAAGTGAAGCTTGAGAGTGAGTTACTGAGCAGATCTCATTTATGCCACGTCTATGTTCCAGGTCCTTTGCTGGGCTCTAAAAATGCAACATGAATCAGACACATTGTCTCTGCCTTTGAGAAGCTCACAATCTGATGGGGGAAACATACACAATAGCATCTTAAGTGCTTCCCTGTAAAACAACACTGCTTAACCATCCCATCTAGCTGGTGCACCTGGGAAGACTTCCTGGAGGAGGTGCAGTAGAGCAGGGCCTTGAAGGATGGGCTGGTTTGTAAAAAGCAGAAAGACTGCTCCAAGACAGAAAGGATAGTTCAGGCCAAGGGATCAGGATTAACTAACCTGCTCCCTGGTTCCTCTTCCTGTTTGCAGGTAGGGATGTTCCATTTTCCTACATCTACTCCCTTTGAGACATGAGAATTGTTAATGTACTAAATTCAGCCAGCACCTCCTGTCAGCTGAAGACTTGCATTAGGTGCCATGAGGGAGGTGTGACTGCACACTCCAGGAGTCACGTTTGCCTCCCAGTTCCTAACTTTCTCCTCTTAAATAATCATGCAAACAAACCATTTACTAGTTCTGTTTATTTATTCTCTCCCATTTAATTGCAAAACAATTTGAAATGACTGGTAGCTTCCATTTATTGTTTATACATGTGCCACACCACATGTGCCCCTTTATCGCATGTATTCTCGACCATAACCCTGTGCAAAGGGTGGTGTTAATCACATTTTAAAGATAAATAGGTTCAGAGAGGATAGTTTGCTCATGACCACAAAGTTGATAAGTGACAGTAGAGATTTGAACTGACCAGCCCCAGAGCCTCTGCTCTTTCCACATTACCGTGCCGCCTCCATCTTCTCCATAAACCTCCCTTGCCTTACCATTTGGGTGACAGATGACTTGCTTTTATTTTCCAAGTAAAATATATAGTTCTAATAACTGTCATCAAATAGGTAAATAAGTAGATTTTCATTTTGATTTTTAATATAGGTAATTACTGAAGTAAATGGAAGCATGAACATGCCCGCCAGGACTCCTAGCTCCCAAGAATTCCTGAGCATGAGCAGATAGTCTCTGAAAGCGTTCCCACAGATGTAACCACAACTATAACCAGATTAGATTTTGGTCCTCTGATGTTAGAATAAAGTGCTAGAAATTGTATACTGCCTTGAATATGGTTTCACTGACTCGGGTGGATTAACTCTCTTTAAAATTTGTTCAAAGTTTGATTGCAAGAATACATCCGAAGCTAGAGCCTAGCATGGGAAAATTGAGTGGTCTGTGGCCCTACCTTGTAGTAAGAGTGGTATCTGTTGCTGTTCAGATCTGCAGACTATCACCAAGAATTCTCAAGCATCTTTGATTTCTCACCGAGCCAGGAGTAGAAGCGGAGAGGTTCCCACCCCACCAGATACTCAGGACACAGTGGCCATCCCGGAACGAAGCACAACTCCAGACCTGCCATTGACAAGAGCTCCAGAGGAGGGCAGAAACCCCCTAATTCCCCCTACTCTTGAAGAGACTTCCATAGGAAGAGGAATTCTCCATGAGTCCCTGGGGCACACAGTACCCATTACAAGGATGCAGAGCAGTGAGGAAACTGAGGCAGGCCCAGCCTACAGTGATGAGGACTATGAAGAAGACATCATTGAGCCCAGGACCCTCAATGACATCACGACCGTGACAGACAAAACTAGCCCTTGGTCCAGTTTCACATCAGACACAAGTGAGGTGATCAACCTTCAGCCTGATGAGGTGCGTAGGGAAGGCTGTTCTTGTCCTTCCTCGAAGCCTTTCCCCAGAGAGGAGCTCAAGGGCAAAAGTAGCCCTCTGTCCAGCCCAAGAAGGGCAGTCCCCCGCCACCTGCTTAGGCAGGGCTCTCCTAGCCAAAGTCTTACTGCTTGTGAGGCTGAAGCCTCTCACGCCAGGGACGGAGAGCCTGCTTCAGCAGGCCCTCAGCTCGTCTCACAAGTGACACTCTCAGGAGCCCAGCAGAGCAGCACCTCTGTTGCATTGGACTCCCCAAGAGCAGGTCAGGACCAGGAGCCCAAGCCAGAGGCCCAGACTGAGAGTGAAGCTGCCTCCAGTGAACTGAGTGACTCTGCTGATAGCGTCGAGAAATTCCCTCTCTACCCAGCCTCCCAGAGCAAGAAGGAAAGCCATCGGGGGCTCCCCATCAACTGCCCTGACATCAGGCAGAAGCAGGCAACACCTGGATCAGAGGTGTCCACAAGGCAGAGCCTCCTGTATCCTTTGGTATTTCCCACAAGTAGCCCCTTAAGCCATTTGTAGGCGTTTTGGATGTGGGCCCTTCAGCTGGCCTCGTGTGTGCGTGAGTGAGAGCAGTGGCCTCCCTCATGTGATGCCCTGGGAGGTACAGGAAGCCCCTTTCTTCGGAAGACTCACGGGTGCTAGTAAGGTGCTATGCTGCTGCTGTTAACACCCGCCTTCTGAAGCAGAATGCTTTGAATTGGTTTTAAGTGTTAGTAGCACATTCGTTAGCCTGGCCCAGCGTGTTACACTGGATCAGTCTGTTGGGGATTTTACACTTGAAGGCAGGGTTCTGGATGTAATGAATGAGACCACTAATCTCGGGTGAAATTGAAGTGGAGGGGTGCAGAGAGAGGGGAAGGGCGGGTACCAGCACTGCTAGAGCTTTTACTGTGTGCAGGCACTTGCCATACCTTTTTCATTCAGTCGTTCCAAGTCTAGAAGGTCAGTGTCATCATTTCCATTTTGCATATAGGGAAACTGAGGCTCAAAGTTATGGTAACTTGCCTAATAATTAAATTTTTTTTAGGTAAAAGGCAGATGATAGAGAAAAGGGGAGAGGAAGTGGGCACAGTTGAAATGGACTTGCTCAGCTCCCCCTCCCCCTCCCCTTCCAGAATGGCAGTGTTAATGGGAGGAAGGGACACCTGACATGCCACCTCTTCCTACTTTAACACACAGATGGACACGTTATGGGAAAAAGAAACTGCTTAGGACCATCGATAGCGCTCACATCCGTTGCCTCGCCCGCTAATCAGATCCTCTCCCTGGCAGCCCAGCAGCAAGCAGGCGTTACTGCGCAGCCGCTGCTGAAGGAGGCTGTTCCACTGAAGAGATCTTTCTCTTCCAGAAACCGGGGGGCCTGTTTTTGGCCCTTGTAGACCCAGCTTGTTATTACTTGTATGACGTCATACCTATAATTTAACCTTTCTGAGCCTTAGTTTCTTCACCTCTAAGATGGAGTCAGTAATCCCTTACCCACCAGACTGTACCCTCCCCAGGTAGGTCAGGGACCTTGTCTTCTTCTGTGTCCCCAGCACCAGACATGGCACAGAGAAGGGATCCGTAAAAATAGATTGAACTATCATAATTTCACAGGATTCTTGAGAAGATTAAATGAGTACCCACTACACAAATGTGATTCGTGTTACAGAGCAGAGAGAAACTAAAGCGTAGGTGGTGGGGACTCAGGAAAGACTGAAACCACAAAATGGCTGGAGGGGAAGCGCTGAAAGCCGGCCGCCTCCAGGGGAGCTCCTTCCAGGCCTCACTCATCCTGGTTCCTGACGTTGCTGCCTTTATTGTCAGTTTAGTTGTGCTCAGAATGGACGGTCTGTGCTGGAGCAGTCACTGTGGCGGGATCCTAAGGGTGCTGCTCTAATTTGGACCTTCCCAAGTATTCAGTCCTCCAAAAAATGGGTAGTGCCAGGCTGTGTGCTGCTGTTGAAGACGGATTTGAATTAGGCCTTACCTCAGAAGCTCCCATTGCGACGCAGGGGCAGGCGATGATACGGTTTCTAGGGAACAAGAGGAAGAAGCTGCTGTAATACTGTGTGGAGGCATCCCAGCAAGAGAGACAGTAGAGCTGGACCTCAAAGATGAATAGGCATTCTGTAGGCAGACATGAGGGAGAGTTCTAGTTGCAGCAAACTGCGTGTGTGGAGGCATAGCCAGGTGAAAGAGCCTGGCCTGTGGGCGGCAGCTAGGGGTATGTGGGATGGTGAGAGGTGAGGCAGGGCTGCCTCTGAAAGAGCCTTTTATGCCTGGCTAAGGTGCTTGGACTCTATCCTGTAAGCAAATTAAACTTCAGTGTCCTTATCTTTAAAACAAAGGTAATAATAGTACTTCTCTTATGGGGTTATTGTGAAAAGTCAGTTAACAGTGTAAACTACCTAGCAAAGTGCCTGGTACATAGTGTTCAGTAAATGTTAACTGGTAAGCAAGCAAGAGCGTGATTGGTCAGGTTTGCATATTAGGAAAGTCACGCAGTGCCTTGGAGGAGGTGGATTATAGGTTAGATGAAGGAAGGGCTAGAAACAAGGGGACAAGGTGGGAAACTTGCCATAATAATAAAAGATGAAGAAATATGACCTGAAGCATAGCCTGCTTTATGATGAAGTGGAGGGGCACAGATTTGAGTCAATTAGATGGGCAGGGAAGAGAAAGAAGGAAGTAGAAAGGATGACTTAGTTCTGTCACAAGTTGCTAGGTAAGCGAGGTCATTGACTGGATAGGGAACAGCCCATAAAGGTAGACAGTTTGGGGGGGAAGGTGCACATTTCCAATTTGGACATGTGTGCCTGTAAGACATCCAAGAGGAGGCTGGCTATAAAGGTAGGGGCGCCTGGAAACAGATAAGGGCAGCAGGGAGACATGGAAAGGGAGCAACACACAAGATGGAGCCCTGAGGATCACCAGCATCTAAAGCGCAGAACAAGACACGCCCACGGAGGAGGAGGAGGAGGAGAGCTGGTCGGGGGTGGAACAGCAGGACGGAGGCAATGCGGGAGCAGAGTGTCAGGTGTCAGTGTCAGTGCTCTGACACTCAAGACAGGTCCGGTGGAATGTGGACTGACGGTGGCTTTAGCATTAAGGAGGACGGTACAGAGGTGGGAGTGGAAGGCAGACTTCGGTGGGTGAGGGAACTGGAGTGGTAAGACAGCAAAAATAGACAACTTTTTCCCATTAACCAGGGAAATAAGAATAGCTTATTCTTATAACCAGGGAAATAGTGAGCACTTTCTGTGTCAGGCACTGTTCTAAGCACTTGCACATATAAAGTCATGTAATCCTCAAAAGGTACTATTATTATATCCACTTTACAGGTGAAGAGATAGGTGCAAAAAATGAATTTTCCCAAAGTCATTTTCTAAGAAGTGACAGAGGTGACTGTTGGAGCAGGACCCTTAGGAAGGCAGGAGGCGATAGGCTTGGGGCGGGGGTTGGGTGCTTCAGACACACCTGTCACACCTCGCAGAGCTTCCCTTCCCCACAGCATCAGCTGGCACAGTCCCCAGTACTCAAAGCAGCAACAGCAGCTAGATCCTGCTTCCCTTGGGGCTCTGAAGAAGGCTTGGGCAAAAGGGTTCTTCTCCTTCAGGACTCCAGCTCCACCCCCACCTCTCTATAGAAAAATCAGGGACTTGAGCCAAAGGAGGAAATGATGCCTTTCATTCAGCAGACACTTACCAACGCTTACTGTATCCCAGGTACTATGCGAGGTGACAGGACTAGGACTGTGAAAAAGAGATCGATCATCTCTATCATCTTGGAGTTCAAAATCTAGCCTGGAAGAACCATGATAAACCAATTTGAACCAGAACCATATTTAGCTTATTGAACAGAAACAAAAAATTAGAACATCAAAATAGTCCCCTCCCAAACAGAATCAGTGCTTTGAGTGAGAAAATGTTTTTGGAACACTGTGTTCTCGGCACAGTACTGGGTACGTCAGAGGATACAGAGAAATACAAGATGTGGTACTTGATTCTAGGGCTCACATGCAGACTGGGTGCACGAGCTGTACCCACAGACAGCCCCTTACGTAGAGTCCTTATTAAATACCTGGATGTTGGCAGAGAACAACTGGGAAGACAGGCCGTCCGTCAGTGCCAGGCATCTTCCTCCAGCCTAAGACACTGCCCTTGGAGCCACCTTCCCACCCCGACCCTGTCTGACTGACTTCTAACAGGTCAGTTTGGGGTCAGCAGGCCTCAGCAAGTGTCACTGAAATGTTGTTGCCTACCTGCCTTTGAGAAGCTTCTGGAAGGAATATGGAGACAAATTGAGAGTCATATCAGAGTAAAACAAGTGCTAGCCTGTGTTGCAGACTGCGGGAAGGAGGGATCACCATGGGCTGACATTAGGAGAGGCTTCCAAGAGGAGGGAGGATTTTAACTAACCCTTGTAGAAAGTATAGACTGCGATTTGTTAGCGGTGGGCAGGGTCCTCCAGGCAGAAGGCGCCACCGGAGCAGAGGTTTCATGGGCAAGAATAAGTTGGGGAAAATGAGAGGGGGCGACTAAGCCCAGGGGAGATGCCAGTCTGGCAAGGGGGGAGATTTGTAGGTCACTGTGTCCCTTAACTCCCATCTAGGCCAGAGCCCATTGTGGTGCCCAACTTCTTTTTGCCTCCCCAGCAGTTGGAGGCGTCCCTGCGGATGCTCTCACTCTCTGCAGCTTTGCCACCACCAGCCACAACGGATCAGGTAAGAACAGCCAGCTGCCCGCCATCTCCTAGAGTCCTCATCTCTTCCCTGAAAGCATGTGCAGAATGCAGAGCTGCCCTGGGCCACTTCCTGAAGAGGCAGCAGCACTTGTCGCTCTCCAGGCCTGTGCTGAGCACATTCTGGAGGCCCAGCAGTATACAGGGAGTCACCTAGGGGTGAACTAGGCACAAAATGAGGAAGAGTAAATGTATTAAGAGCAGGGCATCATCAGCTAAGACACTATGTGGAAGAAACGGTGCAGAAACGTTAAAATCAGGCCTTAGACAAGAAATGAATACTGAGTGCTGTGGGAGCGCCACGAAGCCACGGTGGGAAGCCACGGTGGAAAGCCACGTGGGCACGAGCAGAGGAAGCTTCACACAGGAGATGCGGCCTCAGCGCACGGTGATAGAGGAGTAAGGGCCGGTGTCGGGGCTGTACCCATTTGTTTACAGAACCCCTTGTAACTGTTCATCCTTCAGCTGAGCTAGGTGGCTCCAGATCCCAGCGCTCCTGTCTTCTGCCTTGGCACGGCACTGGACCTTTCTTGCAGGTGGCAAGAAAATAACTGTTTTTGTAACCATTCCGCATGTGTTTCTAGAGTACCTACCCTGTGTCAGGCATTGTGCTTGGTTCTGAGCATACAATAGTAAATACGAAAAATTCCCCATCTTCATGGAGCACAAAGAGTAAACAAACAAAAAAAAAAAACGTACAGATTGTGATGAGTGGTAGGTGTTCTGATAAAGAACAGGGTCTCTGAGGAGGCAGAGTTTAAGCTGAAAGATAGTGGTCATGGTGGTGCTTGCTGGGCACTGTTCAAAGCACCTTGTATTAACTCTTTACTTTCGGCAACCTAATGAGGTACATATTTTATCCCTGTTTTAAGAGGAAGAAACTGAGGCACAAAGACATGCCTCTTGCTTCAAGCAGGTGTTCAGTGATAGAGCCAAAATAAGAACCTAAGCAGTCTGCTTTCAAAGTCTGTGTTCCTAACTACTATACCTAGAAGGAGCCAGCCATGTAAGAACTTGGAGATGAGTATTCCAGGGGGAGAGAACAGCAAATGCAAAGGCCCTGAGGCTGAAAGGGCTTGGCATGATCTCAGAACTGACACAGAGCCAGTGCCACTGGAACATAGGCTGGAGGGCCCAGAGCACACAGGACACGGAACCATGAAAAAGAGTTTAGATTTTATTCTAAATGCAAGGACATCCTTTGAAGTGTGTTAAACAGGGGAATGAGACCTGTTTGAAATTTTAAAGAATTCACCCCAGGGCGCCAAATGGAGAATGGGCTGTCAGATTTTGCAGCATGATGGTCATAGATAATCTTGAAAGAGTAATTGCAGTAATGTGGAGAAAAGAACCATAATAGTGCCTATGTGCCAAGCACTTATTCTAGACCCTATTCTAGACCCTAGGGGTGAACTAGGCACAGAGCCCCTGCCTCACTGAACTTTTAAAAAAACAAAATAATTTCAGAGAATAATACATGCTATGAAAAAATATGTTTGTTTATTAATTGTAATAGCTAGCTTGTATTTCATGCTTATATGCACCAGACATGAAGTACTTTCATGTGTAAACTCATTTAATTCTCCCAGCAACCCAATTCAGATGGGATATTGTCACTCCCATTTAATAGAAAAGAAAACTGAAGCTCAGAGTTTTCTTCTTTTTTTTTTTAAGATTTTTATTTTATTTTATTTATTTGAGAGAGAGAGAGAGAGAACGAGAGAGAGCACGAGCGGGGGCGGGGTTGGGGGGGGCCAGGGGAGAGGGAGAAGCAGGCTCCCTGCTGAGCCCAGGGATCATGACCCAGCCTGTTGCAGCCGCTTAACCTGACTGAACCACCCAGGAGCCCCTCGGAGTTTTCCTTACAGACCACCAGATATTATTATTTCCATTTTATGTAGAAACTGGACACATAACGGTTAAGTCTCCCTTACAGTAAGTGACTTAAAACATAAAATGATTTCAAATCCTATGCTTTCCATTACACCACTTTAAAATCATGACCCTTGACAATTTTTCTAACCAATTTGCCTTTATATGGGTTTCATTGTGCAGTTAACACTTAAACATTTTTTATGCTTTTCCATACCCACTTTGATGACCAGCAGGGTCAGTTGAGAAGCATCTTGAGAATCTGGGGGTACAGTCCTAAAGAAAAGCCATCGGATGTCTGATCCTTTTACTCGTTTTCCTTCCCCCTCTCCCCAACTTCCCTAGCACCGTTTTCAGGACATCTCATTTATTTGGCAGATGGATCAGTCTGTTCTCACACATCTCAGTTTTGTTTTGTTTTGTTTTAAGATTTTATTTATTTGACAGAGACACAGCGAGAGAGGGAACACAAGCAGGGGGAGTGGGAGAGGGAGAAGCAGGCTTCCCTCAAGCAGGGAGCCCGATGCAGGGCTCGATCCCAGGACGCTGGGATCATGACCTGAGCAGAAGGCAGACGCTTGACGACTGAGCCACCCAGGCACCCCTCACACATCTCAGTTTTTATCAGATATGTAAATCCTTCCCTCAGGGAGGAAAAATGCCAGCCCCCACCCAGGAGCTCTGCATTTCTATGCCTTTATTCCTACTCTGGTTTGTGCTCTCCAGCTCTTCTCCTTCCTCTTGCATGTCCCTTCCTCTTGCATGTCCCGTCCTCTTGCATGTCCCGTCCATACGAGTCTTGCTTGACTCACGGGACTCTGTCCAGGTACCAGGCACCAGCTTTTGAGCGAGACGCCTATGAGGGGAAATACTGAATCTGCCACTAAGTAATTAAGGGATCTTGAACTGTGACTTGACCTTTCTGAGTTTGTTTCTTTTTAAGTAACATCAGGCTAAAATAATTCTTTACCTAATAGGATGATGGCAAGAATTAGTCTAGAGGAAAAAAATAGGCACTGTTAGTTCCCTTTCCCTCTTCCCCTCCCAGCAAAGTGGGTGAAATGTCAGTGAGTCACACCCCATAGGAAGGGAGTCTGTGCGGTAGGTCTGTCACCTACCATGCAGAACTGCTGCCCTGCTTTTGTGTTTCTGCCCTCCTGATGTACCAACTCCCAGGGGAGTTTACTGTCTTTGATCTGGTAAACATAAGACACAAGTGTGGGAGACGGAGAGATAAGAATTTTCACTTCTATCAAAGGGCAAGTCTAGTTTTGAGAAGATAAGTCTCATATACTTTTCAGCTGTTTTTCTTTCTTAGTCACAGCAAAACTCCATTGTTTGTCTGCTGTTCTCAGGGCCACCTCTCTCAAGACCTCATTCTGGGTCTTACTTAGGGTAACTAATCATCACAGTTCACCCGAACTGTCCCATTTCAGCACTGAAAGGCCCAGGACCCAGGAAAGCTCGGGAGGTTGGTCGTCCTCACCAGCAATAACCCTCTCGGTACTTGATGCATTCAGGGCAGCATATTGTCCGAGTCTTGCGCTCTGGCTGGCTGCTGCCCAGTGCTGGCTAATGTAGGAATTAGATCAAGTGTGTGTGTGTGTTTGTTTGTTTGTTTTTAAAGATTTTATTTATTTATTTGACAGAGACAGCCAGCGAGGGAGGGAACACAAGCAGGGGGAGTGGGAGAGGAAGAAGCAGGCTCCTAGTGGAGGAGCCTGATGTGGGGCTCGATCCCAGAATGCCGGGATCACGCCCTAGCCGAAGGCAGACGCTTAACGACTGCGCTACCCAGGCGCCCCTCAAGTGTGTGTTTAAGACACTAGGAAGTAGAGGCACCAAAAGTTAATAAAAAAAAAATTTAAGAATTACATTTATTTTTTAAAGCATTGAAACAGTTACCATGGGATAAGTCAGAACTTTGATTAACTTCATTATACTTATGGTTTATTTTAGATCTAACTGAATTATGCTTGGGCAAGAGCACCATAATCTTCTCAGCTTATGGTCTCAGAAGGTTTTAAAAGTAGCCTCACTTTGAAGAATTTAAGACAAAAACCGGACTTTTGTATTTTCCCACATACTTACTGTTGCTGATGTTCTTCATTCCTTCTTCACATCCTCATTTCTGGCCGGGATCACTTCCCTTCAGCGCGAAGAACTTCCTTTAGAATTTCATGTATTGCAGACCTACTGACAACAGCTTCAGTTGTCTGAAAATATCTATTTTGCTTTCATTTTTCAAGGATATTTTTTCCCACTGGATATGGAAGTCCAACTTGAATTTTGTTTGTTTTAGCATTTTAGAGTCACCATCCCACACTCTGACCGACGTTGTCGCTGAGGAGAAGCAGCCATCATTCTTACTGTTGCCCCGAGTGTAATGTGACCTTTATTTTCTGTCTACTTTTAAGATTTTCTCTCTTTTTCAACAGTTTGACTACAATGTTCATAGTTGTGGAGGCAGGGGTAGGATAGGGAGGAAGAGCACATAGGTCTATGCAACAATAGTAGCAGTGTTTTAGTCCTTAGGTTGGATTCTGTTGACCTTAAAAAAAACAAAAGAATGGGTTATTTTACCAGCTAAATGCATTTATTCTGAAACAGCAGAGGAATCGCAGTTTTGGGACGAGCAAACTATGGCAAAACAGGCAAGTCTGCAGAACAGAGGAGAGGGGCTTGCTTTTATAGGGGGAAGGGAGGAAGCTGGGGGGCGCTTTTCTGCTGAGTTCTTCTTGGCTAGGTTGTTGCTGGGCAAGGAGGGATTCTACCTTTTTCCTGTTGGGGATGGAAATAAAGTAAGCTGCTTCCTGTTGAGGATGCTAGGTCTGCTGCTTACTACCAGTGGTAGTGTGAGAGAGCTCCCCCCCAGGGCTTCTTGACTCCTCTTTAAATGAGGCTTCTTTATTTTCACAGTTGGATTGGGTTGTGGATTCACAGGTGTTCATTCCCATTAATGCTTTATCATTTACATACGTCACATAGTTTCTTTGGTATATAACACAATGAAATCACAAAATTGTATGTAATTAAAATTTTAACAGTGATTGAATGGTGCCAAAATGGAAATACCAACTCCTTCCATAAATCGGGCTGTGACTGTGGAGCAGGGAAATAGGATAGTGGCTGGAGTAGCCTGTGAGATAAAGGGAAGGTTTTTTGGGTTGGTTTTGTTTAACATGGGAATGGCTACAGCTTTCTTTATGTGAATGCAATGGTCCCATAGAGATAAGGAGAATGGGAAGATGCAGGAGAGGGAGAGAGAAGAGAAAGGATGGTCCTTGAGTCAGAGACGGCATGGTATGCAGAGCTCATGAGAGGAAAGAGAAAACTCACCCTGAAGCATGAAGGAAGATGGAGAAAATCGAGAAGATGGGTGCTAAAGCAAGTAGGATTAGAAATTTGATGGTAGTGTTTCCCATTTGATGGAAGCTTCTGTTTTCTCTCTTTTTTTTTTAAAGATTTTACTTATTTGACAGAGAGCACAAGAAGGGGGAGCAGCAGGCAGAGGGAGAGGGAGAAGCAGGCTTCCTGCTGAGCAAGGAGCCCAACGTGGGGCTTGATCCCAAGACGCTGGGATCATGACCCGAGCCGAAGGCAGACGCTTAACTGACTGAGCCACCAGGTGCCCGTCTATTTTCTCTGCTTGTCTTCTATTTTCTGTAATGTCTCAGGCCCTGTCGATAGTAAAAGTGAGAGTTAGGGACAGGAGGGCAGGAGCCCTGTCCTGTACCCTTATTTGAGAATGTCATCAGTTCCGCCTCTTCCTAAGGCCAGCCTTGGCTCTGAAGGTTGAAGGGAAGCGTTTTGAGATGCTGCTGGGCTCTTCTCAGCCGGTGTCTAGGACTGCTGTGCCGTAGCTAACCTGCTTGAGGGCCAGGCAAGCAACCTGTCCCTGCAAAAGGAGAGACTTTGTAAGCGCTGGCTCCACTGTTCTGGCCTCACCACAAGATCTAAGGGAAGGCCTAATCCTTCACTCCACGTTGAAATGATGCCCCAGAGCCCAGGAACCTCTCAGACAGTCTCCGCTTCCAGCTTTTGTGAAACAGGTTTTTTTCCACTCTCCCCAACAGTTTAGTGGATGCAGGCCTCTGTGTGACATTAGTCAGTCTTCTGAGCTTGCTGAGTCTCTTTCCTCATTTGTCAGAAGGGGTTATCAGGCCTCACAGGGAGGTTGTGGAATACCAGGTGCCACACAGATAGGGTGCAGAGGCCAGCCCTTAGCTCTCCTACTTGTGACTGCCTCATCTTCCATTGTCACCGCTTTCGGAAGGAGAGGAGGACAGGCGGCCGGGGCAGCAGGACAGCTGCGCAGTCAGCCAGCGGCGGTTTCGTAGTACTTGTGAATCAGTCAGGTTCTTGCTCTGCTTTCCCTTACCTCCCATGATCAAGTACCTCTTCCCTGGGACAGCTTCCTGCTTTTATTGACAGTTACGTCTGATTCTGTCTGCCTCGCTGCTTATGGGCAGACTAGCTGATTTATCAGCTTCCCTAAAGGGGAGGAAAGAGGTCGAAGATGAGACAGCAGTATTTTGCATGTTGTTTTCCCCAGGTTTCTGTCCTCTGCTCTTGTAGGTATTTCTTTGGGGAAATCTCAACCACTCCAAGTACTTCAGTTATTAGGTACAGTTTGACAACTGTCAAATCCTTCTCTTCAGTCTAGACGTCTCTCCCACGCCGCAGACACACGTGGGTCCAGCCATCTTTTCCTTGATGTGTTACAAACAGTTCACTGTGTCCAAAGCTTGAGCTTGTCACCTTCCTTTGCACAGCCCCTCTGCCCCTGCATTCCTTATCTCTGTGAACTCAACCCTCATCATGTGCTTGCTTCTGTCAGAAGCATAGGTGTCATCTTTCCCCCCTCTTGCTCCTTTACCCCCCGTGCCCCAGAGCCCATCTGTTACCAGGGTCTGTTAATTCTGCCCGCTAAATATCTTTTGCATCCGCTCACTTCTGACCGTACTGTTATCTCGTCTTCATCATCTCCCTCACGACTCCTTCCAACTAGTCTCACTCACGTCCACGCTTTCCCACCATGGGAAGGGAGAGGGACTCTTCAGGGTTGCCAAAAAACAAATTTTTTTAAATTTAAAAACCCGTATTCATAAGCCACCTATCAAACCTGGTGCCCAGTTTATTTGACCTCTCAGCAGTGTGTGACATAGTTGATCTCTCCCCTTTAAGCACTTTCTTCCCTTGTTTCTAAGGCATCAGTTCCTCTTGGCTCTCCGCCTCCCTCATGGCTGCTCCCACTCAGCCACCTTTGCCTTATTCCCCTGCTTGTCACCATAGCAGTAACCCCGGGCGTAGTCTTTAGACTTCTCCATCTACACTTGCTTTCTAGATGACCCTGTCTGATCTCAGAGCTTTAAAACCCCGCTACATGCTGACCACTACTAATGGTTATCTTAGCTCAGACTTCTGTGAACTCTAGGCTCCTATGTCAAACCGCCTACCCAGTAGCTCCACTTGGATGTCTAACAGATACTTCAAATTAACACTCCAGGTTTTATTCCTCAGAGCTTCCCCATCTTGGTACACACTCTATCCTCCTTTTTCTGTAGTTTAGACCAAAACCCTTAGAATCCCCCCTAATACCTCTGTTTCCCATCCACCAAGAAATTCTGGCAGCTCTGTCCTTACAATATAGCCAGGGGGCCTGGGTGGCTCAGTCGTTAACCGTCTACCTTCGGCTCAGGTCATCATCCCAGGGTTATGGGATCGAGCCCCGAGCCCCGCATCAGGCTCCCTGCTTGGCAGGGGGCCTACTTCTCCCTCTCCCATTTGCCCTGCTTGTGTTCCCTCTCTCGCTACGTCTCTCTCTGTGTCAAATAAATAAATAAAATCTTTATAAAAAATAAAATATGTCCAAATCTGTTTATCACCACTCCAACCATTACCAGCGTGGTCTAAACCATCACCTCTTGCCTAGATTCTTGCAGGAATCTTCTCGCTTGCCTCTCTGCTTCTGCCCTTGCCCCTGGCAACCCATTCCCCATACTGCATCTGTTAACCTTTTAAGATGCTGAGTGAATCATGTGACTTCTCTGCTTGGAACCCTCCAGTAAGTTCTCATTGATGACTAGGAGAGCCAGAACTGGGCCTGAGGACACACAGGCCAGAGCATAAGAAGGTAATTTGGGCCTCAGACTTGAAAAATACATCTTCTGACAAATTAAAAAGTCACAGTCCTGAGCTAAGAGAAGACAGAAGAAGGCCCCTTCCCTCAGGAGCTCACAGTTCCCCAGTGGAGCCAGCTTTATATCTCAGTCCACCAACTCCTAGCAAGTACCTGTCATGCTTAAAGGGCTGGACCTGGTACTACGGACTGTGCCTTCGGGGAGCTCACAGTTCCTAGGGGTTCTGGCCTCCAAACCACTCACTAGCTTTCTCAAGTGATACTATCCTACAGTAACAAGGAAAACAAAACAAAAAGAATGAATTTAGGGAAAAGAAGACAGAGCCACAACAGTGGCTTGAGTAGAATTCAGCAGAGATAAAGGAAAGGCTTTATAAGCTGTGGAGCTGGAGAAAAGAAACCTCTCAGGGAATCAGCAGAATTTGGCAACTTGGAGGTACAAGCAGTATATGCTAGAAAGGAGGTCAGAGATAGGGAGGGAAAGAACTGGACCGGAATAGTCAGGGTAGGATAGGAATCAGAAGCAAAGAGCAAAAGCCACCTGTCATCTGAGCTTTGGCCTCCCTGCCTGCCTACATGGCAGTCCTTTAGCATGAGACAGCCCTCGTCTTGTTCTGTGCCCTCCTGTGAAGGCCACACTCTACACACAGCAGGAACAAGTCCCCAGACCAACCACAGGCGTGGGGCCAGGCGCTGCTGTTCCTAAGGAGTGAGTAAATAAATCTGTTTGAGAGAGAGAGAGAACTATATGGGTGTTAGCTGTTGTTATTTTTGTCATCATTACTATTGAGATGTCTTCCCTCTTATGTTGCTCCATTCTGGGGGGAACTGGTAGGTTGAAATGCTAAGGGATAGGAGCGTGATCAAAAGCTTAGCACCAGGAACTGGGAGCTGGGAAGTTAGGCCCCACAGAGCAGCCCTGAAGTATGGAAGCAGTTTTCAAGGCTGTAGCAATTGACCGTGTGCTCCATTCAGATCCTGAGTTAGAGGCCCAGGGCAACACCACCCCCACCTGCAGTAATAGATACCTAGCCTCAGAAGGCACTGGCCTGCCTGCCTATGAGTCTTAAGGCTTTAAGTCTGCTTCTTTTCTCACAGGAGTCCAAAGAATTTTTCTGTCTCTTGTCTTCCCTTCCTCAAGCCTAAAGGCATCTAGGAGATGCACAGTCCTGGTAGAGAAACCCAGCTTCCACAAAATCATCAGATCAGGTCAGCAGGGGTGCAAGGGAACTCTCTGAGCCCAGTATCCTCTCTCCTCAACCTGTGGTCCAGGCCTGATGGCTGAGATGTCCCTCTTGACGTATTGCGTCATTTCTTTGACCCACCAAATCCCTTGTTCTTTGCAGAGTGCCAAGAAGAGTCCTAAAGGTGCAAGGGTTTTTGATAAAGGCTACACAGAGCTTTGGGGAGATGAGCTCCCTGGCCAAGGGTGTACAGAAGTCAGGGCAAACAGCCAGAATTGGCTGGTGCCCACCCTGGCCCAGAATGCAATTTGGCAGGCACCTCATGGGGAAGGGCTCACAGGACTGCTAGGCAGGTGCAGGGCTCAAGTTGCCTGAGCTGCTCTGAGGCCAGAGTCTGGGAGGAGCCAGAAACTCTTCCAGGAATGGCACTTTAACCCTTCCGTCTCGGGAGTGCGGACTTTCACACCCTTCCCCTAGCAGGGCTTGAGTTCAGAGGGTTGAGGAGTGTTGATTTAGTCAGGCCTCTTCATTCCGTAGGCGGAGAGGCTGAGGCCCAGGGTGAGGGAGTTGCTCTAGTCCCTACAGAATGGGCCTGTTGTCAGGGAAGGCTCCTCAGAGGGAGGAAAGGGAGGGAAGAGGGTGTACGTAGTGAGGACCACGGGGCCAGAGCTCTGCTGCCGGAACAGAGGGTGAGCTTAGAGGACGGAGCCCAGCCATGCTGCCGTTGAGCTGGGTGACCAAATTTAGGATTTGCCTCTCAGGGCTAGGCCCCTGGTCCGTGTCTTGTCCCCACATCCCCCCTGCTCCTAGCCGCGGCTGCTGAATCTGCTCTCTTTAGCCTAAGGAAGTCCTAGTTCCGGCCTTTGGAGAGGACTCTGGGAGCCACCGCAGGGGAGGGCAGCCGGCCAAGCGGGTGAAAGTTGAGGAAGGCGGGCAGCTGCACTAAGCTGTCTGAGGCAGCAATCTGCCGGCAGGTCCACCTAGCCAGCCAGAATCGGGGAGCTGTTTACTTTCAGTTTTCAGCTCTTGCAAAAGTTTTGTTTCGTTTCCAGCAACTAAGTCTGTGTTTATGTTACTTAAGGGAACTGCTCTGGAAAAGAACAAAACTTCAGCCCTGATGCCAGGCCCAGAGGTTCCTTGGGCAGAGGGCAGTGGAGTGGGGAGAGCTTGGCCAGGCCTGGGGGCATGCCTCGGGGAGGTACAGCACGTGACTTCTGCTCTACCTAGGGTGACGTCTGAGAACAGCAAGGCCTCATTGTGCTCTCTGCAGCAGGTGTCGGCTCCAGCTCCAGCCTAGCCTCTGGGTTTTGCAAGATGTTGTACCTGCCCAGACCCTTGGTCACATCTGAATTTCATTTCGCCTTCTCAGTAGACCTGGGTAAGAAGGCCAAACTGAAGTTCCCTTTGGTAACAAAGATACCGAGACCCAGAGAAAGTGTGTGTCTTGGCATCAAGCAAGTGGACAGTTGGGCTTGGCCACAGACCACAGACCATTTTCCTTCCAGTCCATCCTATTGCTTCCCCTCTGAGAAGGTCCCAGGAACACTCTGAAGCAGGGGTGAGTGGGGAGACCTGCACCCACCTTCCTGGGGGCAGGTGGTCTGTTCAAGGGGATCCATCTGGGGACTAGAGTGGAGAGAACCCAGAACACGGTGGCGTGGACCAGACCATATTTCAGTTCAAAGAAGAGGGCTGGTCCTTCCTCAGGGAGCTTTTGGAGAAGACACTATATCACAGGGACCTGGCCAAAGAAGGACCCACCGGGCGGAAGCAGTTCCTGGGTTACAGAGCACCTCCTCTCCCATCATCTGCTCACGGAGCCCAGCCATGCTGCAGTTGGGCTGGGTGCTCAAATTTAGGATTTGCCTCTCAGGGCTAGGCTGCTGGGCTGTGTATCTTGTCCCCATCCCCCCCTGCTCCCAGCTGCAGCTGCTTAGTCTGCCACTCTCCAGCCCCAAGGAAGTCCTAGTCCCGCCTAGGGGAAGGCAGCCAGCCAAGGGGGTGAAAGTTGAGCAAGGCAGGCATCTCTGCTGAACATGGGGCCCTGCTTTTTTCTGGGCACCTGGGTAGCCAGGGCTCCAGCAGGAGCATGGGAGGATTTCAGAGCAGCAGTCAGTACAAATAGGGGTGTCCTTGCTCTGAGCAATTTTACCTCTGCCCAGCCCCTCCAAAGTTGTGTGTTTTGGAGTAACAGCTCTGATGAAGGAAGAACCTTTACTCCTAGTCAAGGTGTTTTTTAGACCCTAATGAGGTCAACAAAAGCCAGCTGCTGCTGAGTGTGTGTTCTCTGTCCTTCCACACCCCAGCTCTGCCTAGTACACAGAGCCAAGCCCTGTCCCTGGGCCTGGGCCATACAGATAAGGCCCCCTAGGTTGCCCGGTCCAGGTGTGGGTGCTGGGAAGTTGGCTAAACCCGCCACCCTTGATTCAGTTCCAGGGCAGATGTTGGCCCAGCCAGTCAGGTGCAGGCCTGTGCTCACGCTGTTCCCTCCAATGAAATAACCTCATCCCACCCCCAGTTCTGCTGAAACTGCCCATCTCGGATCTCACCTCTGTGTGAGGCCTCCCCTGTCCCTCCTGGCTGTTATGAATTGCTCCTTTCTCCATGCTCCCGAGTTCTAAGCTTCATCTCTGTGACTGTTGGCTAGGTCAGCATCTGTCTTCTCCCCTCTGGCCTAAGCAGCCCTGTGGGGACGGAAACCATGGCTACTTACTGTCCTTAAAAATTGATCGGGTTGAGGGGTGCTTGAGTGGCTCAGTCGGTTAAGCGTCTGCCTTCGGCTTGGGTCCTGGGATTGAGCCCCATGTTGGGCTCCTTGCTCACCAGAGAGCCTGCTTCTCCCTCTCCCTTCCCCCCCTCCCCTCATCACGCACGCGCATGCTCTCTCTCTCTCTCAAAAAAAAAAATAAAATCTCTTTAAAATAAAAAAAAAAAAATTTATCGGGTTGAATAGATCTTAGGCTCCTGAAAGGCTTGATGAGTCACCAACAAAAGGTCTTTGATGGTCATTTCATGAACTGAGGTACTTAGCCCTTCCAATGATGGAAAACAAGACCCACCAGAGCCTCTTGAAAATGGTGCTTCTTTTTGGCAGATGAGGACACAGAAGTTTGGTTTAGGATTTGAGATAGGGGACTATGCTCTTAGGCCTGTTTTCCCATTTAACTTCTAGAACAAACATCTCTGTCATCCCCTTTCACTGTAGCAAAGAAAGAAATGGAAAGTTAAGGTACAGCTGGTGACCCAGAAGATCGGTCTGCAGTGTAGCCAGGGGACTGGAAGGGGATTCGCTGTTACCTCTAAATCCTAAATAGCTTACGAAACAACAGTCTTGGATCTTGGGAGTACAGAGGGAGACTTAATGCTCTACCAAGCCCCTGAGAGGATCTGACCTAACCGAAGGCCTGGCGCATGGTAGGCCAACAACCACTGGTTCTAGAATGAATAAGATGTTTTCTCTAAGAGGCAGTCTCCTCCCCACCCAGTTTCAGACTCTGGTCACCATGGCTTGGTCCCACCCATTCACTGGTCTAGCAGCTACCAAGTTCCTGTCTTGGACCTGGCCCAGTTGGAGTCACAAGCATCAGACTCAGTCCATGTCTTGCAGGAGCACCCATCCAGTTGGGGTGGGGCTGGGGGGCAGGCAGTGGCTGGGCGACTGACCTACCCGGCCTGAGGCATTATGCGGTACAGGTGCCTCTCATATTTTGAAGGAAGAACTTCAGTCGTGAACAGAGGGTGGGTTTCTTTTTTTCTCTTTCAGCCTAGGCCTGCCTAGAAGACACAGCCGTATTTTCTCATCTCTACTAGCACCACTCTACTCTTGGTTCTCAGGCAACCCTAACTGGGGGCTGTCAGTGCTGAGAGTTTGCTCAGGCTCTATGGACTCCTTTAGCATTTAGAATTCCAGATTGGCAGGTAATCCTCAAGGTTGCCTGGCTTCTACTCCCCTTTTCACATTCTGGCTGCTATTCTAATTTTTTTAGTAGATCACTCTGTCCTGTCTGAGCTATGGAAGTCAAGAACTGGGTTCTGAGGGCGCCCGGGTGGCTCAGTCAGTTAAGCGTCTGCCTTCGGCTCAGGTCATGATCTTGGGGTCCTGGGATCGAGCCCCCACATCGGGCTCCCTTTTCAGCTCTCTCTGCCCCTCCCCCTGCTCATGCTGTCTGGCTCTCAAATAGTCTTTAAAAAAAAAAAAACTGTGTTCTGTTCATTTCTATCTCCTCATGGTAGGCATTAAAAAGGTTAAATGAAGGAAAGAAGGGATTACTAAATGTTACTGATCACAGAAGCAACTGTAGCTGGGCCTCAGTTTCCCATTAACAGAATTGCAAGTGGCAAGGAGGTAGTTTCAGTCTCTGGGGTCTCCACCAAGCTGATTCTCAGTGCCTGGTGAGTGGTATGGTGAGCTGCCTATGCCTCCATCAGCTCGTGAAGATCTCAGCTCATGGATTTGAGGACAGAGAAGAGATACCCATCCATAGGGCAGGCTGTGTGCTGTTGAGGTCAGCCAGGTTCACCCGCGGTGGCAACTCTCGTCTCCTTTCAGCACTGCCCCTTGCTGTCTGCCGGCTGCGTGGGGTGGCTTTTCTGTAAAGCATTGAGCTCCTTCAGGGCAGGAACCTGGTACAAAAAGTAAAGTGGGGTGGGAAGCAGTTGAATGAGCAAAAGAATGAGTCATAGAGGAGTCCAGAAGACCACCATGTCATAACCCAAATGTACACTAGGACCTTAAAGGGGAATTAGTAATACCCAGTCAGCCTGAGGCAGGGAAAGATTGAGTAGGAGGGCCGTGGGCATGTGATTCACGTCACCTGCCAGCTCTCGGAACTCCCAGGGGCCATACTGAGAGTGTATTATTCACCAACATCTTCTCCCTGGGAGTTGGATATATTCGCATGGTCACCTGTGGAACAGTTACAACTCAGAAGACAAATGACTTATCTACATTCATGCAGCAAGAGAAGGGATGAGGCTTTCACCCTGTCCTGGAGGGGACTCCTCCTCTTGGCTCTGCCACTCCAAGCTGTGGGACCTTGAGTTGATTTAAGCCTGAACTCTAGTTTCCTCTCCATGACATGGGAACAGTGTACCCACCTGTGGGGCTGAGGTGAGGGTTAAACAAGATCAGGTACGTAAAGTGCTTTGTAAACCAGTCAGCTCTATATCAACATTAGCCAGAGGACCAAAATATGAAAGGAACCATTTTCGGGGGTGACATATCCTCAGTGCTAACCTAGCTGACTTCTTCCTCTTCAGGACAAGAGTGAGGCCTCCAGCAGAGCCTTGTCCAGAAGGCCTTGTCGTCCCAGACCTAACTCGCTCCCTCCCAACCTGCCTGAGGAAGAAACTCGCAGGATCGCACGGATATTTTCTTCCCAGTACTCCCAGAAAGACTAATACAGACCGAAAGACAAAGGGAAGGACCCACCTGCCCACCGTCCTTCCACCTTGTCCGGCTTGCATGAGGCGCAAGGTCTGCTTCCTTCAAGGCCACGAGAGCCCTGAAACCACCACCAGCCTAGTTCGTGGGTGCCTTGAGACCCATCCAGCGCAGCCTGGAGGAACATCCCAAACCAGTCCAAAGTCCACCTGCCAGGCTTTCAGCTTCTTCCTTCTGTGGTGAGGCAAAGGCTAGAAACAAAATGGACTCCAGTACCCAAGTGGAACCACCCATCTTTTGACCAAGGGACCCAAGCAGGCATGTGTCTCTCAGCTGAGAAACTCCTTCCAGTGTCTTTGATAGCCTGCTGCTGACAGGGGCCCACCTTCTGCTTGAATATCATGGGCCATTTTTGCCTTGAAGTTTGGGTGGGGTAGAGGAGGGGGTGACGATTGTGTGTGTTGTGCATAGCTGAGGAAATCCTAGGGCCACCTCCAGTTGATTTGCTTAGAAATAAGGGTATTTTATAGATATAAATTATTTTTATGCTGTGTTGAATTAATAGAAAAGGAGGGGGAAAATCACCTCCTTCTGACTTTTCATGATTATCTGAAATTCTAACCATGCTTTTAACTTATTGTTTTTACCCAGCTCTGAAGGACATTGTTCTTGCCTGTGTTTGAATAAAATCATATTGGTATTTGTGTTCTGTACACAGGTGTTTCTTGGGTTGCCGCTGGACTGGGGTGTTAGGAATCCATTTGTGCTCTAACAGCCAAAGGAAAGCTTGAAAACCATACAGTCCCTTAAGCTCTCCTGGGACCGGGGGCCAGGGTCACCCTGAGACTTCATGGTGAGAGATCAGACTGGTCCAGATTGGGATGACACCCAGTTTTTCCTTTGCTTATGCCTCAAATCCATCAGCAAAGTGGAGTGGTCTCCTGGAACAGGTCTGCTCAGAATCCCTGATCTCTCTAGGATGGATCGCTCTGGCTTAAGACTGTCAGACTCCAAACATTTGAGCAGCTACTGTAGACAGGGCCTGTGGGGAAGATAAGAAAAAGGCAAAGATGTGCAGAGTGGCTGGGAGAGAAGGCTGGAAGAGAACTAACATGGAGGGCCCCACTTTCCTCCCCAAGCACACGTCATTTTGCTTAGTCCTCATAACAATTCTGTAACCTACAGATCATGATACCCATTTTATAAACTGAAACTCACCAAAGTTAAGTCATTTGCCTCTGTTTATGGAGCTAGGAAATAATGAATCACCACATGAAACATTTCCAGAGATGTCACAAGGCTTCTACACACAGAGAGTAGCCAGTAAGCACTCTGAATTCGGGAAACTCATGGAGTAAGACCACATGGGCTGGAGCAACCAGGGCGGGCTTCCTAGAAAAGTCAGAGGATGAACCCAGAGAAAGAACCAGGAGAGTACTCAGGGCCACATGCTGCTGGGGACAGGGAAGAGACAGGTCTGACGCTGCCACTGCCCTGATAGGTCTCCTCCAGCTTGACTGTCCTTCCATCTGAGCTTCTGTTGCCTCATCTGTAAAACGGAGATAATAACGCTCCAGGGGGTTGTTGTGAGATGAAACAAGATGACATTTGTGAAAGTGCTTCGCCCGCACTTGGCACTTAGTGGAAGCCGAGGAAATGTCAGCTCCTCCCACACCTCCCCCACTCTCCTGGAGCTCCTGGAGCAAACCAGCAGATAGGCAAGCACACCCACAACTCTGAGACAGGCAGGATGTGCCTGAGGGTATAGGGTACCCCAAGGAGGGACCAAGTGCCCCCTCACCAGTGAAGTGCCCTCTGACCAGGCTGTTCCCCTTTCTTGTTCATCTCGGCGCCCCAGCCTTCAGCCTGCCAGCTCACCCCCTCCCCAGTGCCTTCCTCTCAGGTTCACAGTGGGAGCTTTCGAGGCAGGGGGCTCCACCTCCCTTAAGGCCACATGGAACCTACAGAGGGGCAGTCAGGGGCCCAGGCCTGAGGGGTTAAGTCTCAGGTGAAGAATATTCCTTCCAAATCCTGCTCCAGCTTCTGTAAATAACCGATTGGGTCAAGTCAGGATAAGGCCACAGGAGGACACAGGCTGCAGCTACCCAGTTGGTTTCTCCTACCCAGGCTCAGGGCAGCCCCCAATAACACAAGGGCACTCTAAGGGTCTGTAAACCATCACCTACACTTAAAAAGAGTGTGTTATTTACCAGTATCTTCTCCCTGAAAGTTGGAGCTCTTTCCCGGTGACAGCTCAGAGGTGAAATGCCTTGTAAGCCATGCAGCCTGGCTTAAGGGCACGAGGTACATATTTGACAACCAGCCATCCTCTCCCTCACTTCCTCTCAGGCACTGCGTCTGCAGAGACCTGAAAATGGGTGTTTCTGGTCACTGGATGCTGGTTGATCCCAGCCCCTTGCAGCCAACCATGGAACTTCTAGTGCCTGTTGGATTCTGGGGACAGGGAGCCAGAGCAGACACCCCTGGCCCTGCCCTCAAGAAGCCTCCCAGGCCACTAAGCTGAGTCTTCCCTCGGGGTATTCCAGGGCCCATGGCCTCCTTGTTTGAGCGCCTGTTGTTTATCCCTCCCCATGTATCCACTGCAATTCACCCACCACCTCCAGGCCAGCATTTCCAGCTGGAGCCCAGAACCTTCTTCCTGAGCCCAACCTCAGCAGTCCTAGCAGCCCCTTCCCTTATAAACACTGTGCTACCGATGTGAGGGCAGGGCCTGGTCCAAGGAAGAGGACAGGCACAGCCCTGGCTTTGCACTTGAGTGTCTGGACTTGTGACCAATGCCCTGTGGCCATGGCTCTGCGCCCAAGTCCAGAAATGGCTTCTGCCTATTCCTCTGCCCTACCCAGTTAACTCCCTCCCCCCCAATCTCTTCTCCTGTCACCCTCCCCTCCTCTTTCCTGTGTCACCTGGGTCTCAGGTTCAGATGTGCCCCACCCTTGCCCTCAGCGCCTACTGATGAGGCCCACAGTAGTAGCAGCTGCTAGGGACCCTCCCAGCTGTACTCCACACACTTCTCCCAGCTCCCTCTGGCTCCCTTCAGCAATGTCCGTGCTGAAGCCTCCAAGTGTCATGTCTGAGATGGTAATGGTCACAGCAGATAGGCCCAGAATAGGATATAATTTAAGGGCCGGAAGTTGGGCCCTGCCATATACTAGCAGTATGACCTGGGTAAGTACTTGTTCCTCCCTGACACCGCTTTCTCCTCTGTAAAGGAAGCATTAAAAATGTTCCGATGCTCAGCAATAAAAAAGGAATGAGGTTCCGATACGTGCTATAACACGGACGTGTCTTGAGAGCACTATGCTAACTGAAAAAAGCTAGTCACATTCTGTACGATTTTACTTATATGAAGGGTTCAGAAATCCATAGAGACAGGGACACCTGGGTGGCTCAGTCAGTTAAGCGTCTGCCTTCAGCTCAGGCCATGATCCCGGGATCCTGGGATCGAGCCCCGTGTCGGGCTCCCTGCTCAGCAGGGAGTCTGCTTCTCCCTTTCCTTCCACCCTGCTTGTGCTCACTCTCCCTCTCTCTATCTGAAATAAATAAAATATTTATATATATATATATATATATATATGTAAACAACAGTATCTTAATAGTACTTACCTCACAGGGTTGTGAAAAATAGAAATAATGTGTATTAAGTACCTGGCACATACTAGGCACCAAGAAATGACCGTTACTATCGTTGTTAATGTTAGGAGAGCCCTGCCCAGCCTATCACGTGTGGCCTTGACCTTTGAATTCTCAAAGGTGACAGGTCCAAACCCTACCCCCTTCTGTGCCCTTATTACCTGAGGTAGCTCTTTCAGCAGCTGGAAGGAGCTATTTTAAAGAACCCCAAGTCAGAGGAACTAAACCAGATCTGGAGCGCTGACCTTTCCCCTCACCTCCTTCACCACCCAGCTGCCTCTCGTCAAGTGATCAGGCTGTCAACCAAGCTTCAGTAGGGTAAGGTTTCAGGTCAGCTGGGGCCTATAAAGATAGGTGCCAAGCCAGAGGCAGCAGAGACAACAGTGAATGGCGAGGGGGCAACTAGATCCCTGCTGCCAGCTCCTGGGATGGAGCCCTAAGGAGCCCTAAGGAGGCCCTGTGCTTCCCCTACCCTGGCTGGACTCACAGGTAAGACCCCATTCCCCATCACCCCCCTCCTCCTCCATGTTCTGCCCTTCACGGCAGCCTACATAGAGCAGCCAGGAACTGACGGAGAGCACTAGCCTGGGATCACTACAGAACTGGTAGATCTCACTCCTCCCCCACCGAGTCAAGAGGGGGAACTGCAACCCCGATGAGGGGGCACTGTGGGGGATACGCTGTGGAGGCTTTGCCAGGAGGGTGAGATCAGGCAGGGCATCTCAGAAGGGGGTCCTCTGATCCCTGCTTCCGAGCTGCCATGGAGAACAGATTCCCAGCCCAGACTTGAATCGGGATCTCTGGCACTGAGGGCCTCTGAGAATCCACTCTGTAAACAAGCAGCTCCAGGGATCCTGAGCTCTCCCTGAAGTGTGAGCCTCCGGACGGTGGCACAAACTGCAATTCTGGCCCCATCCCTTCTGTCTTATGACTAGCTGAAGCCCTCAAAGCCTGAGGTCCCTTGTTTATGAAGTGGGAATCATTGTGACAACTACCGTAGAGCCGTATAAAGGACTGAATTAGTCAATACCTATAAAGCCCTCAGCACCGTGCCTCATGCAGGAAGCACCGAGCAGACATTAATGGGGCACCAGGGTGGCCATGTAGCTGGAACATTCCATCCCTCAGGCGCCCCAATGGAGCTACAGAGAGAAGAGCTCTGCTCTCAACTTCCCCTTTGCCACTGGCAAAGTTCTGCTGGCTGCTAGATTTCCTCAAGTATCAATTCAGGAGACTGGAGTCAAGAGGGAAGGGAGGCGGGAAGCCGCGGCCTCAGGGCAGCCCCTACTTGAGTCTACCATTGTGGCCTCCCTCTCCACCACAACTTGAATAATGAAAGTTCTAGAGCCCCCTGCCACAAGGTATGGCTTTTGACTTGAGTCCCTGCCCGTCCATTCTGGCTCCCATGGGTGGCTCAGGACTGCATCTGGAACAGGCTCCGGCTTCACCCATGGCCACTGCTCTTGCCTGAGTTCAGGCCCCAACACCTCTTGCTGCACCATTCCAACAGTCTCCTCGCTGGCCTCTCCCCTTCCAGTCCAGCCTTGATGTTTGCACCAGCATACTCTGAACTGGTCTGATGGTGTCATTCCTCTACTCGAGAACCACAAACCACTCCCCATTCTCTGCTAGATTAAGTACAGCCCTGGTACTCCAGACCCTCCACCAAAGAACACTGTGGGCTTCTCTGATTTCATTTCCCATTTCTCCACTTCAGCAAGTGGGGTTCCTTGGTCATCTGGTCTTCCCTGGGCCCCTCGAGCCCTGGGTCATCCCTGTACCAGGCTACCCAGAGAAGCAGGATAAGTACACCCTATCCCTGCCTTTGGGGCCCCCTATCTAGGGGGGAAACGAGGCAGTTAATGAGCTAATCAACAAGGAGGTGTGGGACCAGAGGCAGGGGCAAAGGAGTTTCTTGACAACTCAGCCTCCCCCAATCCTCCCACCTAACCCCCAGGCCAGGGGAAAACAGGCTTCCCCAGGGAGACCCAGTCCGTGAGACAAAACCCATGAAGTGTTCCCTGTGGGCCCAGGTACATCACAAATCCTCTGCACCAGGGGGCTAAGACCAGAGAATGCCTCAGAGTCCCATAGCCCTGGTGGGAATCCCACTTCCGCCCACCGTGTGACCTCTGACAGGTCATTTCATCTGCCTGGGCCTCAGTTTGTAACTCTGCGTGTGGAGTAAAAATACCTAACTAGCAGGATTCTTCTATTAGAATCTGAGTGGCTACCAAAGGCTTTGAAGAAAAGATACTGCTACAACCAGTAAGAGACATTAGAGAACATGACCCCCAAGGGCCTCCCTAGCTCTGAGCTAGGAGGAATCACCAGATTCCTGACGTTGGAGCTCTGAGCAGTCCAACTCATGTCAGAGAAGGGGAAAGGCTGGGGAAATGCCAGGACTTGGAACAGGAGAGGCAGCTGCTCACACATACACCTGCACATGCCCTCCGGCCCCAGACAGAGCCTCCCTGCTGGGAACTGAGCCCTGCTGGCAGCTGCCGGTCTTCTGTAGGCAAAGGAAAATGGGAAGGAGGCAAGTGGGGGACAGTGTTCCCCTAGCATGCTGCAGTCTGTCCCCTCCACCAGGCTCAGGTCCATGGGCACCAGGGCCTCCACACCACCACCCCTAGGACCCAGATCCTTCTTGAACCCTCAGGGAAGCAGTACAGAAAAGCAGGAAGACAGGCTGTGGGAGGAACACTGCAGAGGAAGCCCAAGGTCTGGCTGTGTGGCACACACAGGTCTCAGCCTTTCAGGCCATTTTCTTCATCTGCCAAGCTGGGCAGTGATGCCCACCCAGCCTTCCTCACCACGCTGTTGTTCTGTATGCTTAGCACTTAATTCTCTAGATGGGTTTGCATATAATTCATTAACTGCAAAGGGCTTTGAATGCCCTCAATAAAAAAGACAAGGTCTGGAAACCCATACTACTGTACCCACTGGGGTCCCTAGGTGAATGGTAAAGGGACCTCATCGCCATCAGAATTCAGTTGAGGTTCTGTGCCTTTAAACCAGTCTCTCTCCACCTTAAGCCTCTTTTTCTCATCTGTAAAATGGATATAAATGCTGCCCTGCCTTCTTTCCAAGGTTGTTTTGAGCTTAGTATAGCAGAGTGAACCAGGCTCTGACACCAGTGGCTGGTAACACTCAGCAAGCTAATGTCTCAAAGCCCTGGTTTGCTCATCCAGAAGTAGGGGAAAGGAGCAGCTAGCTCTCAGGAAAGGTGTGAGAATTCAGTGGGATTGTGTGTAAAACTCTACTGGGAGGGCCTCACAGCCAGGTGGTCATTTTCTCCTCCTACCTGAATCCATGCCCTAGACTCTCACACTAGCTCATGCCCTTCCCTGCATCTGGAACACCCTTCCTGCTTCAGCTGCCAAAATCCCACCCACTTTTCAAAGCCTAACTTATGTAACCCTCCTTCCACCCTCCACCATGAAATGGTTCTTATTCCACCTCACAAACAAAAGAGGGGGTTCCCCCTCCTTTGAGTCCCTTCTTGGGGCTTCCCTCCCCCTGACATTGGTCCAACCTATCTTGCACTAGTTCTTTGCGGACGTGTCTGATGCCCCCGCAAGACTCCTTGAGAGTTCCTTGTGGGCAAGTCCCACAGATTGTTTTTGCTCATCCCCGGATTTCCTGGAATGTCCAGCACAGAACCTAGCAGGAGTTGGGGCTTAGGGAGTCCACCAACCATGGCAAGGGCTTTGGACTTTGTTCTGAATAAGTGCTCTTCCCTGCTCGTTCTCTCCCTCTCTCACTCATAAATGAATAAAAATCTTTTAAAATAAATAAAAGCATCCCCTTCCTCTGGGCATAATTTAAAAGTTGTCCCATCATACTATGACCCAGGCCTCCAGAATGGGAGCCAGTGGCTGGTGAGTTCCAACCTCAACCCTTCCTCCTCCATCCCACCTCCTTAATTCCCTCGCTAATTCAACATCTATCAGCAAGCTCCTTGAAGGCCAGGGCCAAACCTGGCTCACTCCATATCTTTCCTTCCCTAGTACCTACTATAGTGGTCAAGAAATAATCCGATCATTAAGATAATCACGTATAGTTTAGCCTGAATAGAACATCAGTTTCTTCTTAAGAGCAGGCTCTTTAGGAAAAGGTGGCAGCAAGCACAGGAGTTTAGGTGCCATGTAGGTTGAGGGGACAGCACAGAGAGAACCAGGGTTCTAGATGGCAGTACTGAAAGAAGACTTCGGTGGTCACCCTTACCTTTTGGCATCCAATTTATCATTGGTGAGCAGGTAATATATTTTTCTCATTTACCCAGGAGAAGTCAAATGACATAGCCACGTTCCCACCACCATTAGTAAGCCATGAAGACTGGGCAGGAGTTCAGGTCTCCTCACCACAGGACCAGAGTTTTTATTGCGCCATAAGGAAGGGGACATACACTGTGCCCACCTCGCAACTCTGTGGGGCTGGCTGCGGCTCCAGGGGTGAGGACACTGAAGAATCCAGGATCCCACCACACCAGGGGTATGTGTGAGTTGGGTGCCAGGGGGTGTGACCTGCTAAGAATGGCATCAGCGCCAAAAGCCGGATGCACAGAAGTCCAGGTTATAAGAATGCAGGGCTGCCCGTGACAGGCGTGCCAGGTTCCCAAGGTAACCCCAGCTAAACCAGGGCCTTCGGATGTGAACGTGCCCCTGCTCAGCCAGCAGTAGGACGGGTGCAGGCACGAGCGCACACGGGGAGAGGGGCACATTCTCTTGACCCAAGGCCGATCCTTCTCTGTCTGAGAAGCCCGTTCTCTACAGCTGAGAAGGGATGCCCTCAGAGGTGTGAGGGGGAAAGGGCATGAGCTGGGCCAGGCGGAGCAGATGCCACTGCCCCCAACATTAGCAGCGGGACGCTCTGTAGCCCCCTCTCCCTAGGAGCCGTGGGGAGGCAGAGCAGCAGGGGAGCCCAGGACCAGTCTCCCTCCCTCCTCCAAAGCAGAACATCAGCCCCAGGAATCCCACAGTGTTGGCAGGAAGCGTCTCTAGTCATAGATTAACAATCTTTAGTGACAGAGGAGGAATCACAGGCTGGGAAGGATTTCATTTTAAGTATAGTAAGAGTATATTCAGGCAGCCTTGCAAACAAATAAGCTTTCACCCAAGATAACTAACAGCTTAGGTAAGTCACGAGGCACATTTATATTGTGGATTTGGGACAGACGGACTTGAAGTGGAGAGACTTGGTAGGCCCAGGGAGCAGCTTGATGCAGGACAAGGAGGACAGGGTTGTAGGGTAGAGTCAGAATGAGGGCTGGTCACTGCCTGAGCCTCAGTTTCCTCCTCTAAAGGATGAAGATCCACCTGGTCGGTGGAGAGAGGAGGGGAGTAGGGGAGGATCGCAAGAGAGAAGGGCTGGGAAAGTGACCTGTTCTTATAAGCCAAATCCACACAGCTAAGCAGAGCAATGCCCAGGCTTTTCTCTTACTAAAGCTTCTCCTAGTGCTGAAAGGAGCTTGGAGACAGGTCCGGATGGCCCAAGTTCCATCTGCCTCCTCTGGCCTGTCTCCTGCAGCCTCCTCCCTGCACTAAATCTCAGGACTGCAAAGCGGCCTCTCTCCTTAGACCTCTGCTGGGCCCTGGAGGGGCCAGGCCGAACCTTCAGGGACCATGGTTGGACTAAAACCTTCAGAGGTACCTCCCACCACAGCTGTGAAATTCCTGGGGGCAGGCACAGCGGCCTGTTTTGCTGATCTCCTCACCTTTCCACTGGACACAGCCAAGGTTCGCCTGCAGGTAGGTGCTTTTTGGCAAGGGTCACTGTTCAGATCAAAGGAGGGACTGAGTTCTCCACTCCAGCACCTCTTGGTGTGCCGGCCTGGTCTTCCTCACACAGGAAGTGGGCAGGCCACTCACTCCACTGTTCACAACCCCGCCCACCATCACCCAAGACAAAAGCATCTTGGGTCCTTGGGCCCTTCACGGCCTCACCCTACTTTGTAAACCCTGGAGTGTGAGTAAAAGTAACTGTGTGACCTTGGGCAGACCACTGACCACTCGTTGTGGGAAAAACAATCTGCCCTCCATTTGCTTTGAGGGCTGAGCCCCACACCACGTGTAACGGTTCTTGAGCGATACGCTGTGCACGAACCTCAGCCGTTTTTACTGGGAGGTGATGCTGTCATCCTGCTTGTGCTCGAGAACCAGCCCTGGACAGGTCCCTCTGCACACAGCCCCCCTGCCCGCCTCCCAGCTCCTCACGCCTCTGCTGGGATGTTCCTCAGATCCAGGGGGAGAACCAGGCCACCCAGGCAGCCCAGAGACCCCAGTACCGCGGCGTGCTGGGCACCATCCTGACCATGGTGCGCACCGAGGGCCCCCGCAGCCCCTACAACGGGCTGGTCGCCGGCCTCCACCGCCAGATGAGCTTTGCCTCCATCCGCATTGGCCTCTACGACTCTGTCAAGCAGTTCTACACCCCCAAAGGATCAGACCGTGAGTGCCTGGTATCCTGTAGACACCAAGGGGGTAGGCAGAAGCGGACTGCAGGCTAGCGGGTCAGAGATGAGGGCAGTACGGACTCAGAGGCAGAGCTGGGGCGTAGGAGGCTGGTCAGAGACGCTCACGAGGAGACTGAGCCGCTGTCAGGAACCTGAGCCTAGCAGAAGAGGCAGGCATCAGGCAGGGGCAGCTCCACAGAGCACAGCATCCAGCCCGGAGAAGTGCTGGGGGGCAGAGCACTGACCCACTCTCTCTCCTCCTCTCCAGACTCGAGCATCACTACCCGGATTTTGGCAGGCTGCACCACAGGGGCCATGGCAGTCTCATGCGCCCAGCCCACGGATGTGGTAAAGATCCGGTTTCAGGCCAGCATACACCTGGGGGCCGGGAGCAACAGGAAATACAGTGGGACAATGGATGCCTACAGGACCATCGCCAGGGAGGAAGGGGTCAGGGGCCTGTGGAAAGGTAGGTCCGGACTCCAGGCACGGAGGGCCGTGGGCAGAGCATGCCTTACCCCTGAGCTAGGACAGAGAACCGAGCAAGGAGGGAACTCCCAGCAGGGTATATTCCAGTGATTCTGTAAGAACATCCCAACCAAAACTACCACACTGACCTGCCACAGTGCCCCAAATTCGGGTCCGTTCGTCAACCCCTCAGCATGTGCAGGTTGCTGTGAGGGAGACAGAAATGAATAGAGGATACCTTCCATACCCGCATGGCTCTCTCACAGACAAAGAGAGGAGATGAGACATGTCAGGGAGCAGCCACTCCACAGGGCAGGATACGTGAGGTTCACGCAGAGGTACACGGCCAGAGGCATGAGAGGCCGTGCGGGCTCCAGGGGGAAGGGGATGCATAAGCAGACCCTCCAGGCTCCGTGGGCTCTAGGAGTGTGGAGATGGGAGGGAAGGGCTTCCCCAGCAAAGTTCTATCTGGGGGGACTATAGGGCCTGGAGAAGAAACAGAGGCCAGTGGAGGAGGCAGCTGTTAGCTGTCGGGGACAGGGAGTTGTGATGAGGACGGGCTTCCTCAGGAGTAAGGCTTCCGGGTTCCCTATGTGTCTGAGTGGAGGCCACCTTGACAAATGCTGGAATCTCTCCCACCTGCAGACCAGGGTTCATACAAATACTTGCAGAAGAAACAGTGACCCAGTGAAGGTTAAGGACAGGACACCTGGGTCACAGCCTGATTTGCTCTGTGTTCTCCCAAAGCCCAGCCCTCATCTGTGTTATCAGCGGCTGGGTCTTGAAGCTCTCCTGGAGTCTTCCAGGGCTAGCTTCTGTCACTGCTCCAAGAGTCTTGCCTCCCTCCTCCAAAGAAAGTCTTCCTTGCCTGGCTTTAGCCAGGTCTCAGGCAGGCATATTTTAATTTTGATAGATAATGCAGATTATTCTCCAAAATGTGGCTGAAACAAACATAAGAGGGCTTCTCTGTTTTTTGTCTCTGAGGCGGACATGGATAATCTAAGAGTTAACCCCAGAGAGGAAAGGGTGGAATCTGCTCAACTGAGGCAGGCTCCTCTGAGACCATTGGAATGGAGCATTCTGCCCCCAAACTGGGCCTGTGGCCTTGCAACCAGGGTGTCCACATCTATTTTTCAATCATCAGCCCCCTCTCCATCCTTCACAGGAACTTGGCCCAACATCACAAGGAATGCCATTGTCAACTGTGCTGAGATAGTAACCTATGACATCATCAAGGAGAAGCTGCTAGACTATCACCTGCTCACTGGTGAGGCCCTGGGCTCCATCCAGGGAGCTGCCCTCCCACAGCAGGAAGGGAACCCGGAATTCCACAGAGTGGGCACCATCAGAGGCAACTGGGTGTTAGAAGAAGCAGAGAAAGGAGCAGTGCCCAATAAAAATGCCCGGTACAGGAGTGCCTCTCTACTTGATAGATGGGGTGCTGCCCAATTCATGACTCACCTCATAATGCCAGTTAGATCTTTAAAAAATGCCCAGTCCATCATTGTGGAACCCAGAGCCCTGGATTCCAGCCTAGCACTTCCCACCGTGCATCTTTAAGCAAGAGTTGCCTTCTCTGACTTCATTTTCTTCTAATGAGATCCCTGGGCTGCGCAGCCTTTCAACTGTGGGACAGCCCTGTTCTATTTTGCGAGTCCTGTGAGAGCTTTAGAAAGCACTATCCTTACACTCAGGGAGTTCCCAGTTTAGTGAAGACAAATGATGACTCATGTGGAACAGAAACCAAGCGCACTGCCGTCTCATGGCTCCATACTTGTTCCTCCCTTCCCTGCTACAGACAATTTCCCCTGCCACTTCATCTCTGCCTTTGGAGCCGGCTTCTGTGCCACAGTGGTGGCCTCCCCAGTGGACGTGGTGAAGACCCGGTACATGAACTCGCCTCCAGGCCAATATCGCAGCCCCCTGGACTGTATGCTGAAGTTGGTGATCCATGAGGGCCCCACAGCCTTCTATAAGGGGTGAGCCTCCCCCTCCTGCCTCCAGCAGCCCCTCCCAGAGAACCTGGGCTTGTTTCCTTCCCTCCTTCCTTCTTTCCTTCCTTCCATGCATAAGGTGCCTACCATGGGTCCACATGGTGAACAGCACAGATGTAAATGCCACAAAGGACAAATATAAAGAACTATGTATGAAAGTTAAAAAAATAATAATAATAAGGTGGACCAAATCTGATTTGGAGAGTCAGGGGAGGCTTAACTGAGAAAAAGAAGTCTAGGCATAGGTCAAAGTGCTGTCTATCCCCAAACTTATTGGGCAAGGGAGAAGGAGGGAAAGGTGGTTGGTAGTCCTGAGACTTCTCCAACCCACGGTCATAACTATGGATCACCATTGATGGCAGCCAAAATGCCCAACACATGTCATGTTTTCTTGCTTCTGTGTCTGCTTTTACCATTCGCTCTTAACGGAATGCCTTTCCCACCTCACGCACATGCTCTAAGTCTTAGCCATGCTTCAGAACTAGTTCAAATGCCACCTCCTCCCCAACATTCTCAGCTATAAATTTTTCCTCCTCCCTGTGACCTTCAGCAATATGTTCTTGATAGCATTTTTATGGTATTTACCATCTCCTCCCTTGTGTTATAGGATTTGTAAGTTTAAATTATCCCGCATGCTAGATCACAAGCTGCTCCTTGAAGCCAGAACTGGTGGCTTATACGTCTTTCACCTCCCTAGCCAAAAGCCAGCACTCAATAATGTAGGTTATTAACAATCACCATGACCGCTAAGTCACGAAGTACGAGGCCTTACTCAAAGCACTTTACACAGATTATCTCAACAACTCCCTGAACTGGGCAGTATTCTCCACATTTACCGAGGAAGAAACTAAGACTCAGAAAGGTCAAGTGACTTACCCAAGATCACAGACTTAAAATGTGAGAGCCATGGCTCTAGCCCAGATCATCAGATGCCACCCCACATGTCATCATCCGTCCCACTGCCAAGCTCTTGGCTTGGCCCACACACCTCCCCCCACTGATGCCTTCAGCAGATAGTTTTCAGGTACCCAACATTAGACTGGACCCAACAAGCAATCTGGCTCTCAACCCTGCAAGTGAGGGTTAAAACTTTTCCAACTGTCAGAATGTTCTTTTCCTATAAGTGCTTCTGTCATTATAATCATCAGCAGTAGCCACCTGTCTCAGTTTATTCTTTCACTTGGAAAACATTTACTGAGCATCTCCTGTGTGCCAGGCCATGTGCTTTCCTCAAAGAGCAGCAGACACAGGTGACATTTGTGGAGCATTTACGGATACTGGGCACTGCACTGTATGCTATACATTAACTCATTCAATCCTTCACAACTCTATGAGGTAAATACTGTTATGGTCCTCATTTTACAGATGAGGACACTGAGGCTTAGAAAGATTAAGCAACCTGTCCTTGGTCCTGAAGCTAGAAACTGATAGAGCTAGGGTCTAAACCCAGGTCGGACGCCGCAGTTCACATTCATTGCCCCAGCGCTATTCTCCCTGGGAAGCCTAGGCTGAGGGTTCTGGAGAGACCTTGGTATGAGGCTATGGTGCCCAAGCTGAGTCCTATAGAGCCAAGAGCAACCAGCCAGGCAAGAAGGAGAGCAGTGGACATTCCCAGGCAGAAGGAGCAGCTCAGACAAAGGCATGGAAGCAAGTCTGGCAGGAGAGGAGAGGACCAGCAGGGGATTCGCAGAGAGAGAAAGGCTGAAGAGGGAGCAGGGCCAGGTCCCAGGCTCCTCCCTGAGTCTGAGGTGGGGACTGTCTCCCAGCTGTGCTATCACAGGACAGGCAGGCTCTCTGGAGATTAGCTAAAGTTGGTGTCACCCAGTCTTCACCCTTTGGTGTGCCAGCTTCTAGGTGCCCTAGTAGGGCCTCCTCAGGGATGGCCCCTCAGCATGTAAATGATTCCAGAAATACCCAGCAGCAGGGTGGAGTCAGGTAGTTTTAGTTGAGCTCCTTAACTGCCCTGGGCTTCAGTTCCTTTTTTTTTTTTTCTTTTTCTTTTTTTTTTTTTTTAAGATTTACTTATTTATTTGAGAGAGAGAGCACACGCACGTAAGCGGGGGTTGGGGCAGAGAGAGAGAATCTCAAGCAGACTCCCCACTGAGCACGGACCCTGACTAGGGGCTCCATCCCATGATCCCGAGATCAAGACTTCAGCCAAAACCAAGAGTCCAATGCTTAACTGACTGAGCCACCAGGTGCGCCTGGGCCTCAGTTTCTAAAAAAGAAACCTGGCAACCATCATAGCTACCTTACAGAATTGTGGGAATTAACTGCCTAACACAGAACCTGGCTCAAAATGTGTTTTCTCTCCTTTCCTGACCCCTGCTTCTGCCTAAATTCCTTCAGCAGAGAGGGAAAAGCCTGAACAGATCTCAGAGACTGCTTGTGACTAACAGGAGCCTAGGTCCTTTGGCACTAACACTGTGAATGGGGGGAGCATTGGAGATCTGTTTGGGACTCTTAGTCCACTCCACCTCATGTTTTGGTTGTTTCTCTCATCAGATTTACACCATCCTTTTTGCGTTTGGGAACCTGGAACGTGGTGATGTTCGTGACCTATGAGCAACTGAAACGGGCCTTCATGAAAGTCCAGGTGCTACGGGAATCTCCATTCTGAATAAAGCATGGCCACTGGGTACTTAACTGGAACAAGAACCAGTGGGCCCAGGCACACACAAACCCACACATGTTTACAGAACTGTTTACTTGCTGCTGAGTCAAGAAATAGAAGAAGAGGAAAGATTCTGGTCTTCCGTGCTTTGTCTTAAGAACATATTTGTTTTGTGCTGACAAGATGGAAATTAAATTATATTAATTTGGGGGACCCATGATGTTGGATGCCTAACATTTAGGCAAGAGAAAATAAACCAAAACATCCATTTGGATAAAGCAAAAGTTTGCAAACCTATGTTCTCTACAAAAACAATCTGATTAGATGGTAAGTTGTAAACAGGAAAGACTGTGAGCATGGGACAGCAGTGGCACACGATACTTGGAAATCAGCTAAGGAGTTTGGAGGGACGCTGCCAAAGCAACATAGCTGTGACTGTAGCCTTTGGCTAACCGTGGATCATCAGCCATATGTGTAATGTGCCTGCTATTTCGAAGCCATTGGGATTCTAGAAAATATGAGACCCAAAAAAAAAAAAAAGAGAGAGAGAGAGAGAAAACCTGGAACCTGTGCCAAAGGAACATTTCGGGGCCAGCATGAGGCTGAGATTCATAACTGTTTCCTGATGACGCTGGAGAATCAAGAAGGCAGACTCCATCTTCTCTCCTGTAAAATGGGAGTAATAATTCCCTCCCTCTTCTCTCACCAGGGATGTTATGAGGATCAAGTGACAAGGCGGACATGAAAGCACGTTATAAAAGCAAAAGCTCTGATATTTACAAATGTAAATATAAGCACAAGGCCTTGGGAAAGATTTTCTCAGGACAGTGAGGAACTGCCAGGGAGGTTTTTGAAAAGTTGAAAGGTTGTCTAGAGGTTAGACCAAAGGAGCCAGGGTCTGGGGGGCCAGGGGTGACAGAGAATGGTGTGCACCCACAGAAACCCCACTCCCACGCAGCCCTTGCTTCCCAGCTGGACTGTGAGGCCCCTGAAGGGTGCCCAGCTTGGGGAAAAAGAGGTAGATGTCAGGCTGACAGCCTAAAGTAGCAGGACTCAGAGGTTTTGGGGAAATTATTGTAATTCAATAAAGGATGTAGGAACGAGAACAGCTTTTTTTTTTTTTTTTGCCTTCTCCTTCTTGGACAGAATGGCCCCTTCTCACCAGGATTCCTGTTTGCTGGGGCTGGGCCTTTGGCCCCACATTCTCCTACTGCCTTCAGCCCAGTCTAGCTGCTCTGCCTTTTAGGGCCTTTGGCTTTTCCATCTGAATGTAAAAGGTGGGCTTGAACCAGACAACCTCCTTCTAAACTTCACTGGAGCTCTTTTAGGCTGATCATGAGGACCCAGAATGTTGGTCCTGCTTTTTAGCACCCTATGGGATGTTAATAATAGAACTGGGTTCAAATACCCCCTCCCCTCACCTTACCAGAAACCTAACCACCAGGAATCCTAGTACCTCAGTGTCCTAGCAGAGAAGTGGAAATAACAATCCCCCACCTTGCAGAAGGGGTCAGCAAGGTCATCCCTGCCTCTGCACTCGGACTCCCCCACATCCCTGAGGAAAAAGCAAATGTCCACTCACCCTTAGCACTTTCCTAAATTTAAATTATAATTTGAGATTATCAATATGTACAAACTGGAAAGTCCAAATAAAAGCAAAAAAATTAAGATTATTTTTATTTAATGTCTGGTTTGACTTTCAAATAAAACTCATATTTAAAATTTTCTCTTTCTTTTGACTTGACTGGCATGTGCAAATCATTCTTAAACTCCTGGACTCAGTTTGTAAATTCCTAGGGCCAGGAACTACATCTTCCATGAATTTCCACATAGCAATATATTTTTTAAAAGATTTGTTTATTTTTGAAAGATAGAGTGCAAGCAGGGGAAGGGGGAGGGGCAGAGGGAGAAAGGGCAGTCTCAAGCAGACTCCCTGCTGAGCGAGGAGGCTAACAGGGCTGGATCCCAGAACCCTGAGATCATTACCTAAGCCAAAATCAAGAGTCGGCCGGGTAAGCAAGTGAGCCACCCCTGCGCCCTCTCATAGCAATACTAACACATCCTCTACCCAGAGCGAACTATTCAGATGATGATACCGAAAGAGAGAGAGGATCAATTCTAAGAGCTATTTTGACTGGGAGCAGCACCTTAGTGACCTCTGAGTCCAGGATTTTGAAGAAAGGAAAGCAAGATTGGTGGGAGGTCTTCTATAGTTTCCTGGGCAAAATATTAGATCTCCTTCCCCACTTTTTAAAGACAGAGGTTGAACCAAATGACCTAAAGCTCTCAAGTTCAGTGATTCTAAGAACTGAAACAGCTTCCTCTAAGCCACAGCATGCAAGCCCTTCCCAGTTCTGGCCCCCCAATTTCTGCCACAAGGAAGTCAGGGATGAGATCTTGCAAAATGGTCAGACCACCAGCTGAGGCCCACACAGGGAAGCTGGCTTCTTAGCTCTGGGCACCAATCCCCCACAGCACACCCACAGACACCTACTCCATCAAGTCATTAAGAGGACATCTGCTTTAGGGCTCCTGGGTGGCTCTGCCAGTTAAGTGTCAACTCTTGACTTCAGCTCAGGTTATGATCTCCGGGTTGTGAGATTGAGGCCCATGTCAGGCTCCTTGCTCAGCAAGGAGTCTGCTTAAGATTCTCTCTCTCCCTCCCCCTCTGCCTCTTCCCCTTCCTGCAAGCGCATACTCACTAACTCTCTCTCTCAAAAAAAGAAAGAGGAAATCTGCTTTTCTCAAACTCTTCTAGTGTATCAAGCAAAAATGACACAGTTCTGGCCCCATCTCAGTCACATTAGTGACATAACGGATAACTGACTTCACATAAATCTTCTAAGTAAAGGTAATATTTCTTAAAGGAATACTTTATTCAGAAGAATGAATGTTAAGGAACTTTATCTCTATAGATGAGTTAATTTGTGTCAGGACACTCTGAAAACTGCTGAGTGCTATACAGAGGAAAGCATTCATTGTACATACAGTGTAAGCCACACATTGTACTGGGTGCTGAGATGAACAAGGCCAATCCTCGCCTTCAAGCAGCTCATTGAGGTGGAGGGTTGGGGGCAGGAAGGACAAATAAGCCATACGGAGTGATAAAAGCCACACTGGAGATCTGCATAAGGCACTAAGAGCAGGGACACAGATTAGGGACACCTGACCTGGTCTGGGGGCCAGGAAGCTTCTTGAAGGAAGACACCTAAAGGACAAATAGGAGTTAACTAGGCAAAAAGAGGGTGGGTAAAGGTCATTCTAGGGAGAGGAAATAGCTTGTGCTAAGGCCCAGAAACCAGGCAAGAACAAGGGGCATCCAAGTTTTGCCAGTGGTATGACTGGGTTGTAGACCTAAAGGAAAGCAAGGAGAGAGATGGGGATCAAGAGGAAACCAGGGACCCTGAAAAGCTGTAGAAGCTACATATTATGAACTGAATGTTTGTGTCCCTCCAAAATTCACATGTATTAGATGAGGGCATAAGGGTGGGAACCCCATAATGGGATTAGCATCCTTATAAGCAAAGTAAGAGAAACCAGAGCACTCTTTCTCTCTCCACCATGTGAAGACACAGTGAGAAGGCTTCTGCAAGTCAGGAAGAGGGGCCTCACCAGGGAACCAGATTGGCAAGCACCTTGATCCTGGACTTCCCAGCCTCCAGAATACGAGAAATAAAGCCCTGTTGCTTAAGCCACCAGTGTATGGTACTTTGTTATGGCAGCCCAAGCTGACTGAGACACCACATTAAGGAGTTTGGAGTATTCTGAGGGTAATGTGGAGCCATTGAAGTGTTTTGTTTTTTTAAGATTTTATTTCTTGGGGCACCTGGGTGGCACAGCGGTTAAGCGTCTGCCTTCGGCTCAGGGCGTGATCCCGGCGTTATGGGATCGAGCCCCACATCAGGCTCCTCCGCTATGAGCCTGCTTCTTCCTCTCCCACTCCCCCTGCTTGTGTTCCCTCTCTCGCTGGCTGTCTCTATCTCTATCAAATAAATAAATAAAATCTTTAAAAAAAAAATAAAAAAAAATAAGATTTTATTTCTTTATTTGAGAGAGGGAACATGAGCAGGAGTGGGGGGGCTGCAGAGGGAGAAGCAGACTCCCCACTGAGCAGAGAGCCCAACATGGTGTCGATCCCAAGCCAAACCCAGACGCTTCACCAACTGAGCCACCCAGGTACCCCACCATCCCGCCACTGAAGTGTTTTAAGTAGGGAATGACTAGCTGCACTGTAAAGAATGAATTAGCGGAATGGCCTCTGGTCGTAGGAAGATGAGGCTGTTGTTGAAACCCAGGCAAGTGTAGTAAAAGTGGGAGCTGAGTGAACGGATAGTAATAATATCAATAGTCCTTGGAAAGATTCAATTTGTACATAGCGGTAAGAAAAGAGAAGGATGAGAGTCACATGTTTTAAACAACATAGAAATATCCTCAGTAATATTCCTAGCAAATTATTTTCTGGTCCCTGAACCAAATTGCTTGGGTATTAACAGACTCACAATTTCCAGCTCTGCCTAGGAGAAAGCTTTCTGATAATGAACCAAAGGCACAGATCTTGTACCATTTATTGCTTTGCCCACTTCTGTTATCTCTTAGACATATGCTGGGTCTGACACACATGGGAAACTTAGGTGCTCCTCTGACAGAGTCCCACAGCTCTGGTTACACTGCGTTTACCTGCCTGGCAGTCCCATGAGCCTGTAAATTCTTTGCAGACATGCATGGGGTCATGTTTACGATTGTATCTCTCATCCTTAGCAGAGTGCCTAGGACATTGTAAAATGAATGGGCTATGAATTTTTAGTTAATTTTAAAATATATATATAATATTTACCATCTCCTAATTGAACATAATAAAAAAATTATCATCTTAACCATTTTTAAATCTACGGTTCAGTGGTATTAAGTATATTCATACTGCTATGCAACCATACATCCCCAAAACTCTTTTTTTCATCTTGCAACACTGAAACTCTATTCCTATGAAACAGTAATTCCCCATTTCCCCTTCCCCCAGCTCTCTGCAACCATCCTTCTACTTTCTGTCTCTATGAATCTGACTACTCCAGGTACTTTGCACAGTCATATCATATTTATCTTTTTGGTTTTTTTTTTAATATTTTATTTATTTATTTATTTATTTATTTATTTATTTTTTTTAAAGATTTTATTTATTTATTCGACAGAGATAGAGACACAGCGAGAGAGGGAACACAAGCAGGGGGAGTGGGAGAGGAAGAAGCAGGCTCATAGCGGAGGAGCCTGATGTGGGGCTCGATCCCACAACGCCGGGATCACGCCCTGAGCCGAAGACAGACGCTTAACCGCTGTGCCACCCAGGCGCCCCTAAGATTTTATTTATTTATTTGACAGAGAGAGAGACAGCCAGCGAGAGAGGGAACACAAGCAGGGGGAATGGGAGAGGAAGAAGCAGGCTCCCAGGGGAGCAGGGAGCCCAATGTGGGGCTCGATCCCAGGACCCTGGGATCAGGCCCTGAGCCAAAGGCAGACGCTTAATGACTAAGCCACCCAGGCGCCCCCGTATTTATCTTTTTGTGACTGGCTTATTTCACTCAGCATAATGTCCTCAAGGTTCATCCTTGTTGTAGCATGTGCCAGAATTTCCTTCCTTTAAAGGCTGAATCATATTGCATTATATGTATATACCACGTTTGGTTTATCCATTCCCCTGCCAGTGGACACTTAGGTTGCTTCTACCTTTTGGTCAATTGTGAATAATGCTGCTATGAACATGCGTGTACAATATCTCTAGACCCTGTTTTCCATTCTTTTGGGTATATACCCAAAAATATAACTGCTGGATCATATGGTCATTCTATTTTTTATTTTTTGAGGAATCACCATATTGTCCTCCACAGTAGCTGCATTCTACATTCCCCCCAACAGTGCACAAGGGTTCCAATTTTTTCACATTCTTACCAACATTTATTTTCCGTTTTTTTATCATAATTCTCCTAACGGGTGTGAGGTGGTATCTCATGGTGGTTCTGATTTGCATTTCCTTAATGATGAGTGATGTTGAGCATCTTTTCGTGTGCTTATGGGCCATCTGTATGTCTCGTTTGGAGAAATGTCTATTCAAACCCTTTGCCCAATTTGAATTGGGTTGTTATTTTTGTTAAGGAGTTTTAAGAGTTCTCTACCTATTCAGGATATCAATCTCTTATCAGATATGTGATTTGCAAATATTTTCTCCCATTTTGTAGGTTGCTTTTTATTCTGTTGCCTGAGTCCTTTCATACACAAAAGTTTTTAATTGTCATGAGTTCCAATTTGTCTATGTTTTCTTTTTGTGCCTGTGCCTTTGTTGTCTTACCCAAGAAATCATTGCAAAATCTACTGTTGTGAAGCTTTTTAGTGGTGGTTTTTTTTCCTAAGAGTTTTCCAAAAGGTATTTGATTCATTTTGAGTTAATTTTTGTAACTGGTATTAAGGAAGTGTCCAAGCTTATTCTAAATTGAGTAAATTTTTAAAAGATCAAGAAAATCCTTCCCTGAAATATAGCTTTTCTGTTGGGAACCAAACACAGTGAATAATCTATTTCTGCAGGGGTGGAAATCTCTTGGGAATATGAGTATACATGTGAATTCATGTAAATGGAATGAGTATTGACCTCATAACAAAAACTAAAGCTAGAATCCCAGCTGTGATACTTAGTAGCTATGTGACATAGGTCAAATTCTTGGTCTCTCTGAGCCTCAGTTTCTTTATCTATAAAATATGGTAAATAATTTGGCCAAGAGCTATGGCTTTGTCACCTAAAAATGGTGAACTTTGTAGGAAACAAACTGGATTCCCATGCATTGCTGGTGAGACTGTACTCTGGTACAGCCATTTTGGAAATTTTGAGCTTCTTAAAATGTTAAATATACACCTACCATCTCATCCAGCCATCCTTCTCTTAGGTATTTACCAAAGCGAAATGAAAGCATATGCCCACAAAACACTTGTACATGTATGTCTGTAACAGCATTATTCGTAATAGCCCAAAACTATAAACAGTTCAAATGCCTATCAACAGCGGAGAGGACAAACACAACATTCATTATCACTACGATAGAATACTACTCAGCAGTAAAAAGGGAACAAGCTACTGATACACATGTCAACATGAATGAACCTAAAAATTCATTATGTTGGGGCACCTGAGTGGTACAGTCGGTTAGGTATCCAACTCTTGGTTTGGGCTCAGGCCTGACTTCAGGGTTATGAAATCAAGCCCCACGTCAGGTGCCATGTTCAGCATGGAGTCTACTTAAGACTTTCTCTCCCTCTACCCCTCCCCCTTCTCTAAAAATAAATAAATAAATAAATCTAAAAAAAAAAACAGAATGGGGGCGCCTGGGTGACTCATTCTGTTAGGTGTCCAACTCTTACTTTCAGCTCAGGTCTTGATCTTAGGGTGATGATATCAAGGTCTGCGTTGAGCTCCATGTTAGGCATGGAGCCTAATTAAAAAAAAAAAGTAAAAAAAATTATGTTAAGTAAAGGAAGCTAGACACCAAAGATTACATTCTATTTATATGAAAATTTTAGAAAATTGGGGTGCCTAGGTGGCTCAGTTGATAAAGCATGTGAATCTTGATCTCAGGATTGTAAATTCAATGGCCATGTTGGGTGCAGAGATTATTTAAAAACAAATTCTTAAAAGCATTTTAGAAAATTCAAAACTGTAGAGACAGAAAAAACCAGTGGTTAGCTAGGACTGGAGACTGGAGGTGAGAGAAGGAAATGACTACAAATAGACACAACAGAACTTCTGGGGCTGATGAATTATAGTAGTTGCTGCACAACTGTATAAATTTACTAAGAATTAATTAAACTGTAAATTTAGCAACAGGTGAATTATATGGTATTTATTTATTTTTTTTTAAAGATTTTATTTATTTATTTGACAGAGATAGAGACAGCCAGCGAGAGAGGGAACACAAGCAGGGGGAGTGGGAGAGGAAGAAGCAGGCTCACAGCGGAGGAGCCTGATGTGGGGCTCGATCCCGTAACGCTGGGATCACGCCCTGAGCCGAAGGCAGACGCCCAACCGCTGTGCCACCCAGGCGCCCCGAATTATATGGTATTTAAGTTAAACCTCAGTAAGGCTGTAGTTGAAAAGGTTATGCCCTAGTTCATGGCAGTACTATTGTAATAGGCAAAAACTGGAAACAACATAAATGCCCATGAACAGTAGAATGGATAAGTTGGATATATTCATATGATGGAATACTATACAGCAACGAGAATTAAAGAACTACAGCGTCACGTAACTTGGATGAAACTCTCAAACATAATGTTGAGTGAAAGACACATAATAGGGGTGCCTGGGTGGCTCAGTCAGTTAAGAGTCTGCCTTCAGCTCAGGTCACGATCCTGGGTCCTGGGATCAAGCCCCACATCAGGTTCCCTCATCAGCGGGGAGCCTGCTTCTCCCTCTGCCTGCTGCCCCCCCCACTTGTGCGCTCTCTCTCTCAAATAATAAATATAATCTTAAAAAAAAGACACATAGTAGTACATAATGCATAATTCCATTTACATGATGTTTAAAAACAGGCAAAACAAATATTTGGTGTTAGAAGTCAAGATAGTGGTTATTCTTTAGGTGAACAATGATAGTGGGGTGTTAATTATTTTTTTTATTTTAATTTTATTTTTTCCAGCTTTACTGAGGTATCACTGACAATGTTAATAATGTTTCTTGAGGTGTGTTCTCATTATACAAGGGTGTTCACTTTTTGAAAGTCTATCATGCTGTACACTTATTGTTTGTGCACTGTTTCAGATCTATGTTACACTTCAATAAAAAGTTTACTTTAGGGGCACCTGGATGGCTCAGTTAAGGGTCTATTAATTTCGGCTCAGGTCATGATCTCAGGGTGGAAAGATCGAGCCCTGAATCTGGCTCCATGCTGGGTGTGGAGCCTACTTAAGATTCTCTCTCTTTCTCCCTCTGCCCTTTCCCCCACTGAATGCATGTCTCTCTCTTAAAAAAAAAAAAAAAAAAAAAAAGTTTACTTTAAAAATGCACTTAATTTGAAAAAGAGATCACTGGTGATCTCTGAAAAGCATGCGTGCGTGTGTGCCTCTGCGTATCTCTGTGTGTCTTTGTATCTGTGTGTATGTGTGAGTGTGTTTGTATATGTAGGGATGATGAGAGGAGCTGGCCAGGTGAAGACCTGAGGAAGTGTTCCAGGATAAGGAAACAAGCAGTCCACAGGCCCTATGAGAATGAGCTTGGCATGTTCAGAGAACAGGAAGACGACTGTGTGTGGCTGGCATAAAGTGAATGAGATGAATGTGAGATCATTCCTTTATTCATTCATCAAATATGTAAGAGTTGTGCCAGAGGCTAAGAAGTCAGAGGACAGCCAATTGTTTGGAATGTGTGGCAGAGAAAGGAAGGAAGGGAAAAAGCCACTGTAGAAGGGGTAGGAAAGGACACCTGGGTGGCTCAGTTAAGCAGCTGCCTTCGGCTCAGGTCATGATACCAGGGTCCTGGGATCAAGTCCCACATCGGGCTCCTTGCTCAGCAGGGAGCCTGCTTCTCTCTCTCCCTCTGCCGCTCCCCCTGCTTGTGCTAGCTCTTTCTCTCTCTGTCAAGAAAATAAATAAAATCTTAATAAAAAAAAAAAAAGAAGAAGAAGAAGAAGAAGTGGTAAGAAAGTCCTGAGGGTTCCTTTCCATTTACACACATACACACACACACACACACACACACACACACGGTAGAAGTAAGGAAAGACTGAAGATGAGGTTAACAGATTGCAGAAACAAGATCCTAGAGAAAACAGAAGAGGATAGAACAATGGGGTAAGGTGGTAGGGATCACTCTGGAATGGATATGGAAAAGCTAGAAATAAAACAGCCAAAAAGGCAAACATTTTGAAATGGGGAGAAGCAAAATGAAAGCATTCTCCAATCTTCCCACTTAAATTTCAGGAACGGTCACATAGGAAAGTCGGTTAGGGCCTAGAGAGTTATTTATAAAAAAGAGATCTTAAAAGCTCTTTCTTTCTCCCTTAAAATATAATTTAATGAAGAAACTAGGTCCTCTGATGCACTCCTAACACTGTTCTCTGTTGTCTGCCTCGCTGAGCTAGCTGTCTGGAGCCCTCACCACGGGGAAGCCTGGGGAATTCCACAGTGTAAGGCACCAGGCCTCTAGTGGGCTCCCCCCAACTGCCCCAGGGCCCTCACAACATAAACATGGAGCTCTACATGGGCACATCACCCACAGAGCAAGCTGAGAGCCAAAATGCGACAAGGTCTTTAAAATTCACAGAGAAAACATGCAAACTAGGTTGTCCCCTACAGATATCTACCGTCAGTTATGATACAGAAATATAAACATGTCAAGAAAGATGAATGCAAATACTTTGAGGAGCTATTATACTCTAGATTGTTTCATGCTGTACCTTTACCATTTATTGGATATTGTGGACCTGAGGATAATACCATTTTTGAATCATGCTGAGATCACAGAGGACATTTTGAAAAATGCGAAGAGTTAGGCTTCATTGTCCAGTTTTACTAGAGCTGACTGTCTATGTTTTCTTGGCATTAAAAGATAGTAGTACATTCATATTATGAATCAGTATAGATCATCAAATTTTTTCTTTTTGAAATTTGGAGGAATGATCACATCTTCTACCAATAAGGCCAGTAAAAAATTCCACGGAGACATGGTAGGGAGTATGAACTGGTCAGATCACAAAGATGACATAAAGATATGCATTTTGCCTGAGAAATATACTATAGTTAAGATCATTGATTCAGGTCCTCAACTCTCTGGATTACTAGATTATAATGTGGTACACAGTTTATATAATTAAGGATTTATTTATTTGAACATATCAATCTCTGATGACAATTTCATTCTCTTGAAGGTTCTGTAATGAATTGAGTGCAAGATGACTAGGTGATTACTTTGAAACTATTATTTCTTCCAATAGATAAGCACACTAATGTTGCTGAGCTTGCAAATGTCCTTGAGATACACTTATCATTGGTTAAGAATGATGTTTCCATGTATTTCTGATTGGGCTTTGTGCATAAGAAAAGACAAGTAATAAATCTGGATCAGCTTCATTATCATGGTGGAATGTGCCTTCTATAAACAAATTTAAAAGTACTTTATATCTACAAAAGATATTCTTATCATGGCATGGTGAAGAGAGTAGGAGACCTGAACAAGAAGCTTTGTCAGCTCTGATAAGGATACTAGGTCCAGCTGATCCAGCCTGCGTAAGCACCTGGGATCTGTCTAAAGGATACGCAAAGATATCACTTTCCTATTTGATTCAAACTGTACCTTTCTAATAATGGGAAATCTTTCACCAAAAGTTGACAAACTCTCACATGAGTCTCTGGACAGCTTCCTTACAGAATTAGAAAAGATTCTAAACACTTAGGAAGAAGTGTGGACTACAGAAATATTTTGATCAGGCACTTACGGAAACACAATAGTGTCTCTGCATCATAATAACAACCCAATTATGGCTTTCTTCTGAATCTCTTACATTGTAAAAGCTTTCCTGATTTGAATTCTATGACTTGTAGCAGACTTCTAAACAAAAATTACAAATTGCTTGTTTCCATGGCTCCTCTCACTAATAGATCCAGCCCATTAGCAGTAGTACTGCTCTGCATTTTAGACCCATTATCCAGAAGTCACCACCCCGAAGTCAAATCCCCATTTTTATTACTCCAAAAGTATAAGACTTCAAAAACGGTCAGATATATTTCATGGTCATTATTAAGCACTAATAATGTCTTGGAGTCCTAAACCTGAAGTAATTCCTACTTCACACATGCTCAGATATTGAATGATGAGAAGGGAGAAATTTTTCCCATTTGATAAAACTACAAGGAGAGTAACGAGTCATGTCAATACGGGTGTTCATAAGGCATTGCAAACATTCAGGAACAAAATGGGCTTGCAGGGATTTCTGTCGTTATGTCACCATATTGTACACTTCTTAACAACCTACAAACAAAACTTGGTGAGGTTTCTGAGNCCCCATATTGTACACTTCTAAACAACCTACAAACAAAACTTGGTGAGGTTTCTGAGAAGAAAGGAGAACCTGATTTAACTTTCGGCTCAGAGCAAATGAAAAGTACAGAATCATTTGAAATAGTCACTGAGGAAGCAACTACAGATTGAACAACAAACAAAACTCTGATGTTGCCACAACAGAAACTGACTGGTTCCCCCTTGAGCGGTGCTTTGAAATTCCTGTTTAGCTCTGAATTAAATGAGAACATTCTTAGGAAAACTGCTACACAGAACCTTCGCAGAGAAGAAAGCCTTCAAAAACTCCATTCAAAACAAGCAAGCAAACAACTCCGTTCCATCAGAGAAAACTCTGTCTACATGTCCTTAATTGTTCATTCATTCTAGGAAAGAGCTTTAACACTGGATATCCACGCTGAAGCCAGTTTTTCAAGTTTGTTTTACCATCTTATGCTGGTATGGAAGTCCAGCTTCCTGCAAATAATGCAGTATTTCGAGTCACAGAATCTTATCAATTTTATCAGAATGGAATAGAGAGTCACCCTCCTCACTCCTCACTGCTAACCCTCACTTGCAGTAATTTGATAACATTTGTTATTCACACTTGCTGTTTTTTTTCTTTCTCAAAGTTAGGTTTATAGTGCCAGTCACTAAAAAGCATCCTGCTGGTGTAGCTATACTATCCGTAAAGGATGTTCAAAGTGTGTTGTAGTGTAATTTGGGAGACATTTAATATTACTTGGAATCTTGCCGATTATAGCACATCCTAATGCAACAAAGAGCTGTTTATATATATATATTTTTTTTAATTAATTTATTTGACAGAAAGAGATTGAAAGCACAGGCAGGGGCAGCGGCAGGCAGAGGGGGAGGGAGAATCAGGCTCCCCGATGAGCAGAGAGCCCAACGTGGGGATCATGACCTGAGCCAAAGGCAGACGCTTAACCAACTGTGCCACCCAGGCGTCCACAAACAGCTGCTTTAAAAAAAAAATTGAGGGGGCACCCAGATGGCTCAGTCGGTTGACAGTCCAACTCTTGATTTTGACTCAAGTCATGGGATGACACCCTCTTCCCCTCCCATCAGGCTCCCCCACTCAGTGGGGAGTTTGCTTCTCTCTCTCTCTCTCCCCTCTTCCTCTGCCCCTTCCTCCACTTGAACACACACACTCTCTCTCTCTAAAATAAATAAATCTTTTTTTTAATTGACCCCTAGGTTCTTTTTTCTTTTTTTTTTAAACAAAGACTTTGTAACAATCAACACTGTATTTTTTATCTTGAGTTGATCTGCATTTCATTTTATAAATCTAAGGATAAACTTTATAGGCTGTATGATGACTGCTAACATTTATAAGCCATCACAATGAATATTGTAATGGTGATTTTATGTGTTAGTTTATCAAACATAAATCTTGTTTAATTTTATATTTTGTTACCTATGCTTTTGGGGATAATGGGAAGACATTTAACTCTTCTTATGAAAATACTTATTGGTATTTAGAGTAGAAAGAGTGTAAAACAATAAACATGCAGTACTGAGAAATTTGATGAGGTATTAAGAATTCCTTGGATATCTATAAATTATGTACATCAGCTGAACCTTGAAGGTATGCAAATCAGCACAGTTATGTATAATTTAACCTTGTTTTTTAAGGTCCTAACTCAGAGTATAAAGATTCACTGACATCCCATGAGAAGTTTTGGAAAAAAAACATTTTTTTAACCCATTTAGAATTCTTTCAAAGCGCAAAAAGCAGCCCTTGAAAGGATGTTAACATGGTCCAATTTGCATTTTGTTTTGGTTTTTTTCTTTTTTTTTTTTTTTGGTATCAGCTTTATTGAAATATAATTAACATACTATACCATTCATCTATTTAAATAGAAAGTCAACAGTTTTAGTATAGAGTTGTGCAACCGTCACCACAACCAATTTTAGGACATTTTCATCATCTCAAAATATCCAGCCCCTCCTTACCCTTTACCTGTCATGCCCCAATACCCTTCATCTTTCCCAGCCCTACCTTCTGCCTCTATAGAGTTGCCTATTCGGACATTTCATATAAGTGGAAGCAGACCATATGTGGTCTTTGTGTCTGGCTTCCTTCACTTAGCATACTGTTTTCAAGGTTCATCTATGTTGTAGCACGTATCAGTACTTCATTCCTTTTTATTGCTGACTAAAGATAAATCTTTTAACTTTTTTAAGATGCATCTTTTAACTCTTAACAGTGTTTTTGTAATTCAACTTTAAAAATATAGTGTTTGGGGTATCTGGATGGCTCAGTCAGTTAGGCACCTGGCTACAGCTCGGGTCATTATCTCAGGGTCCTGGGATGGAGCCCCACATTGGGCTCCCTGCATCCAGCTCCTTTCTCGGTGGGGAGCCTGCTTCTCTCTCTCCCTCTGCCCTACCCCTGCCTACCCCCCCAACTCCCCCAATCTGCTTGCTCTCTCTCTCTCTCTCTCTCTCTCTCTCGTGCTTGCTCACTCTCTCAAATATCTTTTTTAAAATAAAAGTAAAAAATAATAAAATCTTTTAAAAAATGCAATCAGATAATTTCCTGTTTATGGGGAGGGGTTAACATAGCCAACCTACTCAATATTTTAAAATTAGCAGAGATATTTGAAATGTCTAATATTTAATATTGTCTCGTGTTGGTTTTTATTACCTGATGCTTTCAATTTTCTATTGCATTCTTGTGTCTTTTTCATTTTTAGTGTTTCAAGTAGTTTGTATTTAAAATTTTTAAGTTCCCAAACTGTAAATACAGTGGATTGTTTTTTTGGGTTTTTTTTAAGGTTTTATTTATTTATGTGACAGAGATAGATAGCCAGAGAGAGAGGGAACACAGCAGGGGAGTGGGAGAGGAGAAGCAGGCTCCCAGCGGAGGAGCCCGATGTGGGACTCGATTCCGGAACGCCGGGATCACACCCTGAGCCGAAGGCAGACGCTTAACGACTGCGCTACCCAGGCGCCCCCAGTGGATTGTTTTCTGGTATGATTATCAACATTATAAACTTTGTCAATTTAATTATTGGACATATATTTACAACTAAACCGGGAAGCATATATTGTATATATAGATAGATAGATAGATATAGATATAGATATTTGATGAAATAGATGTGAAACAAGTTTTTAAAATGCACTTACCTGTATCCATACATTCTCTAATCTGTCTACAGGATCTCTAATGACTTGGACAAGCGGCTTGCTAAAACTCCGGAGGTAAGTGTCTGTAGCATTGCTCTAATCTGCTTGGTTCCATCCAAAATAAAAGAGCATTTGGGGGTTTTGTTGTTTATTTTTTTTGTTTTCAAACTCTTGTGTTGAACTTGTTTTTACAGGATTTCTTATTAAGGGATCTGTGCTGGGTCCTGGGAATCTCGGCTTCTCTTTTTAAATGTTCACACATCATCCTTTTAACAGCCCTTGAATTTTGCCAGGGATGATTAAACATTTCATGGGTATAGTCTTTGGAATCCAAATTCTTCCCTGTTTTGGCAATCAGGGTGACACTTTCATTTTTAGGCCCTTAGTTCCATCCTTTTCTTTCTGTCTCCTCAAGTTCAGCAGTTTCACCAGTCACAGAGCATCCTGGGAATCATTTCATCACAGCAAGACACAGAAGCTTGTGCAAAAGCTAGACCAGCTAGTGGATGGGAGACTACACAGTGTCAGAAAAAATTCTCTGGTTTGACTTCTCAGTTTCCACTTTGTTTCTGCTTCTGCCAGGACCATGTGCTCAGTGTTTTTCTTTCCTGCTATAACTATCCAGGCCCATTCCAGTTATTATCAGCTGACAATTTCTGCTTACGGATAATTCAGAAAACAAACACATGGAACCTGATACACCAGGATTTAAGTCACGGGTCACCACTTCCTAGCTGTGTGACATTAGGCAGGTGTTTCAACTTCTTTGGGATTGTTTCCTCATCTGTAAAATTGAAGTTAATATCATCCTCACAGGATTATGCGACGTATTCACAATGAACGTGAACTCGGTAATTGCAGTCACCAAATGTTCGTCTCCCCCGGTCCTCCCATTTCGCTTTTCCAGGCATTTCCAGCCCAAACAGCACGCACTGAGCCTCTACTGCAGGCAGGCCCTTGGAGTGTTATGATACTAAAAATACAGGAAATAGCTTCCTGCTCTTGAGAAGTTTACAATCTAGTCAGGGAGACCGCTTCCAGTACCTCCATTAATCCCTTAAAACAGTCTTGGAAGGCCGAAGGGATGAAAACAGGAAGAAAGGGACAGAGCGGCTAAGGGTGAAGAGTCCTATCTCCTTCTACTCCCTAAACGTCATATTTGTCCCAGCCCCAGGACCCCGTTACTGTTTTTTTACGTGTCTGTCACCCCGAGAAGACCGCCAGCCCCGAGGGCGACCCAGGTTCAGCTCATTTAAGTCACTTTCTCATCTCAGGGCTGGGCGCGCAGCAGGCCCGGGCCCTGTTCGGCTTTCTCACTCGCGGGGCGCCGGCCCGCGCACTCGGCCGCAAGTGGGGGCGGGAGCGTCATGCTCTGTGCCTCCGTCCCGCTCTCGTCGGAAGTCCCCCGGGTCCCCTGGGCAAGGCCGGTGTCCCGCGGGAGACCGGGGGAAGCCCAGGCGCGCCCCACGACCGTTGGCGGTTAGCCGCCACCTGCCGCTGCAGCCCGGATTGGCTCCCTCCGCGGGCAACGCGGCGGCTTTAACCAATCGCCAGCGGTCGGGAGGCCCCGCCCCGCGAGAGCGCGGGAGGCAGGCGTTGGGTTTGCGTGGTCGGGAGTCGCGGACTGGGCGGGTGAAGGGAGGCAGTGCGTTCCACCCGAGCCTCTGGGGGCGCTGTTACAAAGAGCCCTGGCAGGGTTCCGGGGGCGCAGAGGCTTGTGTGACCCTAGTTAGGCTCTGCTTCTTTCCAGACGTCAGCCTTGCCATTCTCACCAGGAGGTTGGCGGACCGGGGGTGTGTGAAGCAGAGCGAGGGAGCGACCCTGCGGAGGAACGAACGGGTAGACGCGGGAATCCGCCCGCACGGAAATGGGAGTGGAGGAAGGAGCGCAGAGAACCTCAGGCGTGACTGCCCTTGCGGAAAGGCGGTGGCTAGAGGGTCGCCTCACCCCTCGGAGCCCGCAGGCCCCGCCTCGCAGGCCCCGCCCCCCGAGACCTAAACCGCGCGGCAGGCTTCGCGGGCCCCACTGCAAGCTCGCCAGCAGCGCTCTTAGGTAGAGTACCGTGTGCTTTCCTTCCACGCGCTCTCCGCCCGCCTACAGACAGATCCGCCGGCACTCTCGTATTCTCCCTGCTGCCCGGTGAGCCCGGGCCCTGCCCGCCCCAGCCCTGCGCCGGCAAAACCCTCGGCAAGCCCGCTACCCCCCGCCCTTCCCTCTCTTTAATTTCCCTCCTCTTCTCCCAGTCTGTATTTTTCCTCTATGTCCTCTTTTCTTTTATCTCTCTTTTCACTCTTTTTCTCTCTCCCTTTTGTTCTTTACCTCTCAGGTTCAATTGGCCGTAATTTCAGCCTCTACCCTTCCACTCTCTCCCCTCGGCCTGGATGCCCAGCACCCCCCCCCTTGGGTGGGGACCATCGGCGCGTCCACGGAAATCTGAATGACCTTCCCTCCCAAGGAGGAGGAGGTTTTGAGCAGGGCCGGCTCCCAGCCCCCCTAGCCTCCTTACAGCCCGCGCCTGGGGCCTAGTCGACTCTCAGAGAGTCTCTGACCTATCATGATCTTCTTAAAACACTCCCATTCACCAGAGTCTGCTGTGTTGGGGGATGCTTCTCCAGAGTACAGACTGCCACTAAAGCAGAAATCTGGAAGGGAGTCAATGTGTGATACTAAGAGAGCAGGCTGGAGAGGGGGGACTCCTGGGTTCATTTCTCCCCTCCAATGTGTGCACTTAATTAGTCCCCTGCTGTCCTGGGAGAAATGGACCCTGTTCCTTACTCCTCCCCACCTCCCCCCTTAAGGACTGTGTGGGTTTATGTGCCTCCGGCAGGTGGCTCTTTCCTTGCTGGAGTGTGATCCTTTAAGGCAGATTTCCCCTTTCTAAACTCTAATTTTGGGGCGCCTGGGTGGCTCAGTGGGTTGAGTCTTGGACTGTTGGCCAACGCCCAGGTCACGATCTGGGGGTGGTGGGATCCAGCTGGTATTGACCTCTGTGCTCAGCAGGGAGTCGGGCTTGAGATTTTCTCCTGCCCTCTGCCCCTCCCCCCCACTGCCCTCCCCCCACTCACATGCTCTCTTTCTTTCTCTCTCTAAAATAAATAAAATTTTAAAAAATAAACTCTGCCCTCATCCACAGGACACATAGTATGACTATTAGGTGTTTCGTCTCCCAGCCATTTTCTATGGAAAACCAAGGGGATCGGGCCATGATAGCCACTGGCAGCTTTGAAGAATGGGATGCCTTTAGAGAAGCTTGATCTTGGAGGCCTCAGCGTGAGACCGTACAAAGCCGGGTAAGAGTCCAGTCTGAGGGAGGGGTCTCCTGCTGCCTACAGCTGCGCTTTGGCCTGCGGGTGGGTGTCAGTAGGACATTAGCAAAAATAACTCCCACCACCCCCAGTGAAGTTGCTTTCAGAGCTCACGAAGACTTTCATATATCCCTAGTCTCATTCTATCCTTTAAGCTGACCTTGACAAGCCAGGGATGGTGGTCCCCATATTTACAAAGGAAGAAATTGAAGCCTAGATGGGACAGTGATTAGTCCTTGATCATCCTGGAAGTCAGCAGCAGAGCTAGGACTTCTAGGCTTGAGTATTACTTACTTTTCTTAGTAGGGTCTTTAGCACAAGTGACCATTGATCCCGTACTCCCACCTCTGAAAGACCTGGGCAAACCCAAAACAACATTTGAAATGGCAACTGAGCCTCCGTGCACATGTCTTTGAGATGGACAGGCTGGGTCTTGTTCTTCTCTGGCCTTCACAACACTGCAACCTAGCTCAGTGTCAGGACACGATTGACTCATTTATCATGTCTCTGAGGCCCAGAGAAAGGACACTACTTGTCTGAATCTTCTCAGAACTGTCAAATTGGCATGAGAGAACTTAGGTGTTAGACTTCCTTGCAAAAGCCCTGCCTGTGCCGGGGCTGAGAAAACAGCAGGAGAAAAATGTTCTGGACGCCAGCGCAAAGCAAATTGCATAAGCTTTGGAGTCTGTACATGTGGCTCTAAGTTCCCTCATCTGTAACATGGAAGTAAGGCAGCCACCTCACCGGGCTGCTCTGAAGAGTGAGTGAGTAACAGAGTGCTCCAGGCAGTGGGATGGGGAAGGTATGGAACACATCCTGGGGGCAGGGAAGCTGGGGTGTCTGAAGCACCTTCATCAACCCATTCTGCCATATGGCTACCAGTCTTCACTGAGCCTCATACGGCCAGGCTCCAGGGAAACTCCAGACCAGGCCTGGCCTATAGGAGCTCTGGGTGCAGTTGAGGTGGTGAATAGCCTCTGGGTTTCGCTCTTTGCCCCAGATACCTAGAGTGAAAAGCCCAGGAGGAAGAAGCTGTTTGTTTCCATGGGTCTGTGTTCTCAATGGACTCCAACCACATCCTCCCTCTGCTGGCCGGCATTTTCCTCATGGCCCCAGTGACACAGGCAGCCAATCAGGCTGGGCTCAGAGCAGCTGCTCCTGCAGTCAGAGAAGTGAGCTCAGCGAAGAGAGAAGCAGGTCGCCCTCCCCCACTGGGGCGCTGGGCTCACTTCCTCCCCAGGCCGCAGAGGCAGCAGAGAAGGGTGTTGTTCCAACTCTGAGAACAAAATGGAGCTTTTGGTTTCCTGTGTCACTCTTCATAGCTCTGACCTGCACCCCCTCCCGTGTGCCTGCCCCTTCTGTGGTGAAGATGTGGATCCCCTGTGTTGAACAAGAGGAGGCTGGCCAGAGGAGGAGACAGTTTTCCCTGCGTCACACAGTAGTCATCCAGGGGGAGAGAGCCCAATGCCTGTGCACCTGCTCTCAGCCCTGAGAGTTGCCCAGGATCCTTCAAGGCCCGGCTAAATGTTACCTTCTCTGATCACCCACTCTTCCCTCTCTCCTGATGGAGTCAGTTGTTCCCTCCACATTTTGAGAGTATGTCCTGCAAGCCCGAAGTGCGGTTTGAATTACCTACCCATCCACTGTGCCAGACAGTAAGGCCCCTCTAGGGTGATATTGTCTCCTGCATCTCAGTGAACCAACGCCCAGCAGAGCAGTCTCGAAAGAATAACTTTAGAGAGCCCCAGTTGTGCGGGCTGGGGAGAGACTGAGACCGATGGGCTGGGAGAGGGCTGAACTGTCTTGCCCATTCCTTTTTGTCTAGACTTAGGCAATTTCAGACCCGTAGGAATGGCTCCTGCTTAGAAATCCGGGGCGTAAGCCTGTGAGTTTGTGCCTGTCAGGTCTTCGTCTGACTGAAAACTTTTGCCCACTTCTGCCCATCCTCCAGATCTGCAGAAGCAGGGATGTGGCCATCGCCAGTGAACTCTGCACCCAGCAGACAAAAGGCTAGGTCACTGCCTATTTTCAAGGCATCACTAAGATAGCCCTGAGCCAGACTCTCCCTGTAGTGAAAAGGAGGGGACGCTTCACAAAACTTGTTTCCCTCAAGCAGGAATTGCTTCTCCAGCCCCTATTTGAGTACCTCCAGAGCTCACTCCTATTTTCCCTCACAAGGTTGTTCTGGTTCTTGCTTTGTCAGGGAAGGTAGGGGCGGGGTGGCCAGCAGGGAGGGGCTGGTCATTCTGCTGCTAATGGGACTTCTCTCTCCTTGGCTTAGATTCCGGCAGAGTTCCTGTATCTTGTCTTGTTGCTGACTGAAGGTGTCCCCTTCTCCAGTCTTTCTCCATCTTCTGGGAGGTAGCAGGATATCAGCATTATGGTTGGGTTCAAGGCTACAGATGTACCCCCTACTGCCACTGTGAAGTTCCTGGGGGCTGGCACAGCTGCCTGCATCGCAGATCTCATCACCTTTCCTCTGGACACCGCGAAAGTCCGGCTGCAGGTGAGGGAAAGAAGCCTGGGGTTCCTGATGTTGTCTTCTAGTCTGCTCTGCCCCAAGACACGGGCTCCTTAAGGGCCAGGGAAATGTTGAGGACTATAAACATTGGAACATAGGGATGGCAGGAGACGGGGAGGGCAAACTGCCTATCCATATAACACTCATCTTGACCTTGCAGATCCAAGGAGAGAGGCAGGGGTCAGTGCGGGCTGCGGCCAGCGCCCAGTACCGCGGCGTGCTGGGCACCATCCTGACCATGGTGCGCACCGAGGGCCCCCGCAGCCTCTACAGTGGCCTGGTCGCCGGCCTGCAGCGCCAGATGAGCTTTGCCTCTGTCCGCATCGGCCTCTACGACTCTGTCAAGCAGTTCTACACCAAGGGTTCTGAGCGTGAGTGTGGAACTGGGCCATAGGCCCCTTGGCCTTTTCTTCTTGGTGATGACCGATCCCAGTAAATCATCCGTGATTGATGATTTGCTACATAGCTCCTTTAGGCTTCAAGATCCCTAGGCAGATCAAAGGAACTGAGAACTGGAAGGGACCTTGATTCTCCCAATGATCCCTGAACACCTGGCCTGTGCTAAGCTCTGTGCAGGGGATCATCCCAGGACAGTCCTCACAACCACTTTGAGAGTAGATGGTATCATCTACAGATGAAGAGACTGAGTCTTGTTGGGTGGAAAGGACTTGGCCAAGGGCACACGATGAAGAGCCGGAAAAACACACCCAGGACTTTTGCCTCCAAGGCCACTCTTCCATTTCATCTCCTCGGCAGGCCTTGCCCACCCTCCATTTTTCACAAGTGGAAACTGAGAACCCAGATCGAAAGGTTAACATTTCCCAAGATTACATGGTAGGGAGAAATAGATCTGGCATGAGATCTCAAGTCTTATGGGTCCCAGGCCTTAAAAAGGCCACTTTTCTCTGAGCCTTGGTTTTCACATTTGTCAAACAGAAAGGGTTGTGATTTCTCAGCATTTACCCTGTTGAGCTAAGTCTCATTTTGTCCTACTCCTTGTTATGACCCTGTACCAAGAGTAGACATCCACAGTGTTATTTTCTTTGAGGCAAGAAGTTTTTTGAGCCAGAGCTTGTCTGAGTCCTATTCCCGAAAGGCAAAAGATTACAGTGATGAGGTGGTCTTAGTGAGGGGAGGTGGAAAATGAGTACAACCCCAGCCGGGCACTGACCCCCATGGTTGTCCCACAGATGCCGGCATTGGGAGCCGCCTCCTGGCAGGCAGCACCACAGGTGCCTTGGCTGTGGCCGTGGCCCAGCCCACAGATGTAGTGAAGGTCCGGTTCCAGGCTCAGGCCCGGGCTGGAAGCGTCCGGAGATACCAAAGCACTGTTGATGCCTATAAGACCATCGCCCGAGAGGAAGGGTTCCGAGGACTCTGGAAAGGTGTGTATCAGTGTATCGGGTGTTCCTTCCCCATCCTCCTCCTCCCCTATTCTCTGGTCTCACATCGGTACCGTTTCCTCCTGTAGGGACCTCTCCCAATGTTGCTCGTAACGCCATTGTCAACTGTGCTGAGCTGGTGACCTACGATCTCATCAAGGACACCCTCCTGAAGGCCAACGTCATGACAGGTGAGTTAGGGTAAATGGTGCCGGATCTCACCCTTCCCCCAACTAGGATGAGATGTGGGAGTCTGGTTGCCTGAAGACCACATCTTTTCATCCTCCTTCCCCTCTGCCTGTGGAATGAGTTTAGATTTACCACATTGAAGCCAGCTGGGATGAAGCGCCCACTTTGCACACTGAGGCACTGAGGCAAAATGACTCTTAGGTCATCAGAAGTCCCAGCTGGAGTCTCTCTCTCTACAACCATCAGACCCCTAAGCTACTTTAATAATCTCTTTCCTTCTGGAATGATGGGGTGAGGAGTCCTCACTGCCTCTCCTGCTCCTCCTTGGCAGATGACCTCCCTTGCCACTTCACTTCCGCCTTCGGGGCAGGCTTCTGCACCACCGTCATCGCCTCCCCTGTCGATGTGGTCAAGACGAGATACATGAACTCTGCCCTGGGCCAGTACAGGAGCGCTGGCCACTGTGCCCTCACCATGCTCCAGAAGGAGGGTCCCCGAGCCTTCTACAAAGGGTGAGCCTTTGATCCATCCCACCCAATTCCAAGCCTCCTGGCTACCCATACCTACACACAGGTGGGAGAGAACCACCTGGAACTGATTAGCAACCAGGTGTCAAGCTATTCTGATCCTGGTCCTGGTATTTCACCAGCATTTTCTCATGCTCTCAACTACTTCCAGAGTTGTCACCCCTACGTTATGGGTATTAAAATGGGGACTCAAGGGAGATTCTTGCTCACAGCCACACAGCTGTGGGGCTCTGTTCCCTGGACCCTCCCACCCTCCTTTGGGACAGAGCAACTGGATTGGATTGGATACCATGGCCCGGGGGGTGAGCGGGAGGTAGAGTGCCCTCAGGAGTCACCAGATTGCCCTCTGTGACCTGTGTTTCCTCTCTTCTAGGTTCATGCCCTCCTTTCTCCGTTTGGGTTCCTGGAACGTGGTGATGTTTGTCACCTATGAGCAGCTCAAACGGGCCCTCATGGCTGCCCGCACTTCCCGGGAGGCTCCCTTTTGAGTGTCTCCTGCTGCTGACCCCACCACGTCTGGCTTTGGCTTTGGCTCAGCTCCAGCCAGGCCCTGCTTCCCTTCCCTCTCTCCTCACCCCTTCCTTCTACTCCCTTTCCCACCAGTTCCCTTTCCTCTCCCCACTTTCTCACCCCTCTTCCCTACCTCATCTCCCCATTGTCTCTCAGTCCCAGTAGAGTTGACCCCAGTTGACACTGTAAGAGGCCTGGCACCAGCCAGGATCCCAAGCCTTCAATCCCTTGAAAAGTTAAGCCCAGCTCTCTGTTCTGCCCCCAAGCCCAGCCCAGCCAGCATGTCACCCATAAAACAGGTTCAACCTTGGTGTCTCCTCCCTCTGTCATAGCTCTTACCAGAGGTCTTGGTCCAGTGGGCCCTTTTGGCACCTGACTTAGAAAGGAAGGTATGACCCACCTTCTGCTTCCAGCATCCAATCTGAGGCCCATGGAGGTCATCTTGTCCATTTCTCTTTCCAAACCAGGCCCAGGGCTTAGAAGGCAAGTGAAGGAGCAGCTGGGAGTCACAGCAGTGGCTCCACTTTTACCAGGTCACATGAGCTTTCACTCACTCAGTGCCTAGGACTCCAGCACCTACCTTTCTAAACTCTCCAGCTGCCCCGGGCCTATTTATCTACAAAATTAGTGTGTTCCTGTCTCCCCTACGTCTCCTGTGCTTCTTGGAAGATTTAGAGGAACTTGGGAATCTTAGATGCTATGGACTTAGTATTCCATTCTACAAATGGGAACCCTCCTCCTCAAATTCCCAAACCTAGTGAGGGAGAGTCGGGCTGCTTCTCACCCTCCACAGTCACACCCTTAGGAGGCAGGTTTACTGCACTGGATGGGACAGGCTGCAAGGCAAACAGGAGGCCTCATCCTGAGGATACTTTTTACCCCCTGAGGATACTTTCATTTGGAGTCTTACCCTCTCCCTGGGCTAGAGATCACAGGAGGCAGTGCCAAGCCGGGGCTGGGGCTGCACAGGGTGTCAGCCTCCCTGTCCCCGTTCCTACCACCTGTCCTCAGAGGGAGGAAAGCAGACTCTACATCTGTTTCAAGGGGCTGGGGACTCTGAAGTCCCAGAATCCTGAGGCATCTCGTGCAGAGGCAGGCCCATTTTATAGCCGTTGGAAGAAGCTGAAGGCTGAGGTCATGCAAGCAAGGACATACAGGAAGTGAACAACTGAACCGAGACTAGGACTCAGACTCCTCCCTGCCCCTCTGGACTCTTCACCCAGGGACCAGTGCTGGAGTCCTTTGGAAAGTCTTGGGTAGCTGTGGAGCCAGGCTCAGAGAATGTGACTTCCCTCTTCCAGCTGCCTAAAACAGCTAACACTACTTTTCCATTGGTCAGAGCTGGAGACTCAGCCCTTCAGTGTTTTGGCAAGGGGTCTAGGATATTAGGTTCCTGGGGAAGGAAGGAGGGCCCCGGACTCCTCCCCTTACTTCCTAGCGTCTGACAAATTGAGCTGGGGTCTCACAGTCCCTGAGAGAGACAGGGTTGGTTGGGTCCATGAGTTGAACCAGAGTGAAGGTGGTAGGCAGCCCAGTGGGGTTGTCTGTTGGGCTGCACAGAGTCGGCATAAATGGAAGACTGACACTCCTGCACCTTAATTCTCACATTAGTCCTGTGAAGCGGCTTCTCACTGTTTTGTGCCAGAGGAAACGGTCAATTTGTTGCCCTAGGCATATCTTGTCAGCTGATTCATTCACCAGCCTTGTGTCCCAGATACTAGGATGGGCACAAGGCCACCGGACTCCATCATGGTTCTGGGCATGATCCTGGGACAGTGAGGAGCTGGGGGAGGGGGCAGAAACCACCGGACAGCACATCAGTAGGCCTCAGGAATTCCGTAACCAGTCCTCACAGCCTACAAAGTGAATATATGACAAGCCCTGCTTTGCCTGCCAAATGAGGTAGCACTGAAGATTGCTGAGGTAAAAGATACCTCATAAAGGTCTTTCATCAGGCCTAAGACCATGCTTCCTTCAGGGTCTTGCCGTGAGGAAAAGGCTAGAGGCAGGCTTTCCTGCTGGCCTAGAGGAGACCTGGGGTCCTAGAGGAGACCTGGGGTCCTGGAGTTTCACAACACCAGCCCCATGCTCCCTCACCTATTTGCTTGCTCTCAGCACAGGGCAGCTAGGCCATGCCTGAGGGCAGAGTCCGCTTCACTCCCCTGGTTCCCAGAAAGCCTGCAAGATCAGGCTCAGAGAGGCAGTGATCTGCCCAAGGGCATATGCCCGAGGTGTATCCGACTCCAGGGCCCACATTCCCGAAGGACTGCAGAGGTGCTTCCTAGAACCCTGATTCCACATCTCAAGGTCTGCTCCTGCTGCATTCTCCCTGATGGTTTTTAAATGCATGACTGGTGCTACTGAGTCCCCATTTAAGAAAAAACCTGATGCTTAAGAATGCTTTGAATGGGGGAATCCAATATGGACAATATGGAGGCCTTTTCTGGTACCTCTGAAGTCCCTCCATAAAAGTGGCCACCCACTCTCCGAAACTTGGACCTATCTGAGCCCAAACCCAGACTCGAAAGGCAGAAGAGTTGCATGCTACACTGTTGCTGACTGACGGAAGGCAGTTTGGGGAGGAAGGTGTGGTCCGCACGGACCCAGCTGGGACTGGAGGCCATATCAGCAGCAATCCTGGAACCCTGATACCTAAGCATTGAGTTCACCAAGCACATTTACACCAATGACTCAATCCTCACAAGCAGCTTGCAGGGGGGGTTATGAGCAGTAACATACAGGAAGTCCGTGGCAGAGCTGGGAGTGGAACCCAGTTCACCTGCCTCCCACAACACCCTGCCTAGAGGCAGCCCAGGACTCACTGCATAGATGAGAATTGAGGCTGGTGAGGAAGAAACCAAAGCTGTTTCCAGCACTGTGTCCTTTGTGCTGCCTCTAAGCAGGATGAGTCTGGGAGTGGCCTTCAAGTTTCTGATATCTTTGCCCTGTGTAACCTTGATAAGTGTTTTCTTCTCTGTGCTTCCTGTCTACAAAATGACCATATCAAAATCTAGAGACTGCCCCTGCTAAAGATTTTGTGTCATGAGAAATCAGAGCAGAGTAGGGACCCACAGAGGCCACAGAGCTCTGCCCCACTCTATCAAGGTGAGAGCATATGGGCTCTGAACCCTCAGGGACCTGGCCATACTCACAAAACCAGGACAAGGAGGCAGTATTGACTGCCAGGGACTAATCAGTATGACATAAGTAAGATGTTGGAACTAGAGTTCAGAATAATGATTATGAAGACACTAGCTGGGCTAGGAAAAAAAGCATAGAAGACACTAGTGAATCCCTTTCTGGAGAAATAAGAACTAAAATCTAAAGTCGAAATAAAAAAGGCTATTGATGAGATGCAATAAAAAATAGAAGCTTTAACTGCTAGGATAAATGAGGCAGAAGAGAGAACTAGTGATACAGAAAATAAAATGATAGAGAAGAAGCTGAGAAAGAGATAAGCTACTACCGGATCACGGGAGAATTCAAGAGATAAGTGATACCATAAAGCAAACAATATTAGAGTAATTGGGATCCCAGAAGAAGAAAGAGAGACAGGGGCAGAAGGTATATTGGAGCAAATTATAGCAGAGAACTTCCCTAATCTGGGGAAGGAAATGCATTCAAGTCCGGGAGGCAGAGAGAACCCCCCCAAAATCAATAAAAAATAGGTTAACACCCTGACATATAATAGTGAAAATTGCAAATCTCAGAGACAAAGAGAAAATCCTGACAGCAGCTCAGGGGAAGAGGTTTGTAACCTACGAGGGTAGAAACATTAGACCAGCAGCAGATCTATCCCCCAGAAACCTGGCAGGCCAGAAAGGACTGGCATGATATATTCAGGGTGCTAAATGAGAAAACTACGCAGCCAAGAATACTTTATCCAGCTAGGATGTCATTCAAAATAGAAGGAGTGATAAAAACCTTCCAGGACAAACAGAAATTTTAAAAATCTGTGATCACTAACCAGTCCTACAAGAAATATTGAAAGGGATCCTTTAAGCAAAGAGAGAGCCCAAAAGTAACACAGACCAGAAAGGAACAGAGACAATATACAGAAAGAGTGATTTTACAGGTTATACAATGGCACTAAATTCATATCTTTCAATGCTTACTCTGAATATAAATACGCTAAATATCCCAATCAAAAGACACAGGGTATCAGATTGGATTAAAAGAGCAAGACCTGTCAATATGCTATCTGCCAGAGACTCATTTTAGACCCAAGGACACCTCCATGTTGAAAGTGAAGGGGTGGAAAACCATTTATCATTTTAATGGATATCAAAAGAAAGCTGGGGTGGTAATCCTTATGTCAGACAAATTAGATTTTATTTTTTTTAGATATTTTATTTATTTATTTGACAGACAGCAAGAGAGGGAACACAAGCAGGGGGAGTGGGAGAGGGACAAGCAGGCTTCCCCCTGAGCAGGGAGCCTGATGCAGGGCTCGATTCCAGAACCCCAAGATCATGACCAGAGCCAAAGGCAGATGCCCAACGACTGAGCCACCCAGGCACCCCAGACAAATTAGAGTTTAAACCAAAGACTTCAATAAGACATGAGGAAGAACGCTATGACATAATTAAAGGGTCTATCCAACAGGAAGATCTAACAACTGTAAATATTTATGGCCCTAACATGGGAGCACACAATTATATAAACCAATTAATAACAAAATCAAAGAAACACATTGATAATAATACGATAATAGTAGGGGACCTTAACATCCCCCTCACTGCAATGCACAGATCATCTAAGCAGAAGATCAACAAGGAAACAAGGGCTTTGAAAGACACAATGGACCAGAGCATTCCATCCTAAAGCAACAGAATACACATTCTTTTCTAGTGTATGGAACATGGAACATTCTCCAGAATAGATCACATATTGGGTCACAAATCAGGTCTCAACTGGTACCAAAAGATTGGGATTATTTCCTGCATATTTTCAGACCACAATGTTTTGAAACGGCAATGGAAAGAACTCAAATACATGGAGGCTAAAGGGCATCCTACTAAAGAATGAATGGGTCAACCAGGAAATTAAAGAAGAATTTTTAAAACTTCATGGAAACAAATGAAAATGAAAACGCAACTGTTCAAAACCTTTGGGATGCAGCAAAGATGGTCCTAAGAGGGAAGTATATAGCAATACAAGCCTTTCTCAAGAAACAAGAAAGTTTTCAAATACACAACCTAACCTTACACCTAAAGGAGCGGGAGAAAGAACAGCAAGTAAGGCCTAAACCCAGCAGAAGAAGAGAATTAAGAAAGATTAGAGCAGAAATCAATGAAATAAAACCAAAAGAAGAGTAGAACAGATCAATGAAACCAGGAGCTGGTTCTCTGAAAGAATCAATAAGATTGACAAAACCCTGGCCAGACTTATCAAAAAGAAAAGAGAAAGGACCCAAATAGATAAAATCATGAGTGAAAGAGGAGAGATCACAATGAACACTGAAGAAATACAAACAATTATAAGAACATAGTATGAGCAAGTATATGCCAACAAATTAGACAATCTGGAAGAAATGGATGCATTCCTAGAGACATATTAACTACCAAAACTGAACCAGGAAGAAATAGAAAACCTGAACAGACTTATAACAAGGAAGGAAATTGAAGCAGTCATCAAAAATCTCCCCCAAAACAAGAGTCCAGGGCCAGATGGCTTCCCAGGGGAATTCTACCAAACATTTAAAAGAAGAATTAATACCTATTCTTCTGAAGCTATTTCAAAGAATAGAAATGGAAGGAAAACTTCCAAACTCTTCTATGAGGCCAGCACCCTTGATCCCAAAACCAGACAAAGACCCTACCAAAAAAGGAGAATTACAGACCAATATCCCTGATGAACATGGATACAAAAATTCTCACCAAGATACTAGCCAATAGGATCCAACAGAATATTAAAAGGATTATTCACCATGACCAAGTGGGATTTATTCCTGGGCTTCAAGTGTGGTTCAACATCTACAAATCAATGTGATACACTACATAAATAAAAGAAAGGACAAGAACCATATGATCCTCTCAACAGATGCAGAAAAAACATCTGACAAAGTACAGCATCCTTTCTTGGTTAAAGCTCTTCACACTGCAGGGATAGAGGGAACATACTCAATATCATAAAAGCCATGTATGAAAAGCCCACAGTGAATATCATTCTCAATGGGGAAAAACTGAGAGTTTTTTCCTTAAGGTCAGGAACACGGCAGGGTTGTCCACTCTTACCAATACTGTTCAGCATAGTGCTAGAAGTCCTAGCCTCAACAATCAGACAACAAAAAAATAAAAGGCATCCTAATCTGCAAAGAAGAAACTCTCACTCTTTGCAGACAACATAATACTCTATGTAGAAAACCCAAAAGACTCCACCCCAAATTGCTAGAACTCATACAGGAATTTAGTGGCAGGATATAAAATCAATGCACAGCAATCAGTTGCATTTCTATACACTAACAATGAGACAGTAGAAAGAAAAATTAAGGAGTCAATCCCATTTACAATTGTGCCAAAAACCATAACATACCTAGGAATAAACCTAACCAAAGAGGCAAAGGATCTGTACTCAGAAAATTATTGAACACTCATGGAAGGAATTGAGGAAGACACAAAGAAATGGAGAAACATCACGTGCTCATGGATTGGAAGAACAAATATTGTTAAAATGTCTATCCTACCTAGAGCAATCTATACATTCAATGCAATCCCTATCAAAATACCATCAACTGGGGCACCTGGGTGGCTCGCTGGCTAAGCGTCTGCCTTCAGCTCAGGACATGATCCCAGAGTCCTGGGATCGAACCCCGCATCAGGCTCCCTGTTCAGCAGGGAGCCTGCTTCTCCTTCTCCTTCTCCCTCTCCCTCTCTGAAATAAATAAATAAAATCTTTAAAATTAATTAATTAAATAAAATTTTAAAAAATAAAATGAAATAAAAATAAACACATTAAAAAATACCATCAACTTTTTTCACAGAACTGGAACAAATAATCCTAAAATTTGTATGGAACAGAAAAGACCCCAAATAAACAAAGGAATGTTGGAAAAGAAAAACAAAGCTGCGTGGCATCATAATTCCGGGCTTCAAGCTGTATTACAAAGCTGTAACCATCAAGACAGTGTGGTGCTGGCACAAAAACAGACACATAGACCAATGGAACAGAATAGAGAACTCAGAAATGACCCTCAACTCTATGGTCAACTAATCTGTGACAAAGCAGGAAAGAATATCCAATGGAAAAAGGACAGTCTCCAACAAATGGTGTTGGGAAAATTGGACAGACACATGCCCATTTCCTTACACCATACGCAAAAATAAAATAAAAATGGATGAGAGACATCAGTGTGAGACAGGAAGCCATCAAAATCCTAGAGGAGAACACAGGCAGCAACCTCTGTGAACTTGGCTGCAGCTACTTCTTGCTAGACTCGTCTCCAAAGGCAAGGGAAACAAAGACAAAATGAACTATTGGGAGTTCATCAAGATAAAAAGCTTTTGCACAGCAAAGGAAACAGTCAACAAAACCAAGAGACAACTGACCGAATGGGAGAAGTTATTTGCAAATGTCTTATCAGATAAAGGGCTAGTCTCCAAAATCTATTACAAATTTATCAAACTCAACACCAAAAACCAAATAATCCAGTCAAAAAATGGGCAGAAGACATGAACAGACATTTGTCCAAAGAAGACATACAAATGGCCAACAGACACATGAAGAAATGCTCCACATCACTTGGCATCAGGGAAAAACAAGTCAAAATACAATGAGATACCACTTCACACTGGTCAGAATGGCTAAAATTAACAAGTCAGGAAACGAGAGATGTTGGTGAGGCCGTGGAGAAAGGGGAACCCTCTGACATGGCTGGTGGGAATGCAAGCTGGTGCAGCCACTGTGGAAAACAGTATGGAGGTTCCTCAAAAAGTGAAAAATAGAGCTACCTTACAACCCAGCAATTGCACTACTAAGTATTTACCCCCAAAATATAAATGTAGTGATCCAAAAGGGCACCTGCACCCCAAAGTTTATAGCAGCAATGTCCAAAATAGCCAAACTATGGAAAGAGCCCAAATGTCCATCAACAGAAGAATGGATAAAGAAGATGTGGTATATATACACAATGGAATACTATTCAGCCATCAAAAAATGAAATCTTGCCATTTGCAATGACATGGATGAAACTGGAGGGTATTACGCTAAGTGACATAAGTCAATCAGAGAAAGACAATTACCGTATGATCTCACTCATATGTGGAATTTAGGAAGCAGAACAGAGGATCAGAGGGGAAGAGAGGAAAAAATAAAACAAGACGAAATCAGAGAGGGAGACAGACCATAAGAAACTTAATTATAGGAAACAATAAGAGACTTAATTATAGGAAACAAACTGAGGGTTGCTGGAGGGGAGGGGGTGGGGGGGATGTGATAACTGGGTGATGGACATTAAGGAGGCATATGATGTAATGAGCACTGGGTGTTATATAAGACTGATGAATCACAGACCTGTACCTCTGAAAACAGTAATACATTATATGTTAATTAATGAATTTAAATTTAAAAAAAAACCTGGACAAGGACCCAGGTATTAGGCTTCCTGGGCCCTGCCCTTCCCTCTGCTCCACGAGAAGAGATACATGAAGCACCTCTCCCTCCAACACAGTGTCCTGGGTGCAACTGGAGGATAGGAAATAAATCTTTATTGTGTTGGTTTCTAAGTCCCGTGCCATCCCACCCTCACATCACATCTGGGCAGTGGGCTGGCTCCCCTGCACATCCCGAGGCAGGAATGGGATGAGGCCCTGCTAGTCTTCTCCCCGCTCCAGCCCGCAGCCCACCAGTCATGTCAGCAGCGCCTGGCGCAGCATCTGCTTCTTTTGGGGGGTGAGGCGGGTGGGGAACTGGATATCGAAGAAGATGAAGAGATCTCCCTTCTTAGTGGGGTCCTCAGGCAGTGGCATCCCCTCACCTGGCACCTTCTTGAAATACTTGGGACTGAGGCGGGAGGATGAAAGATGGGAAATTAGCAGGCCCCCCAGAGAAGCACTTTGACAGATCCCATGCTGCCCCGCTCGTGTAACCCCAGGCATGGGGCAGTCAGTACCGCTTTCCACCAGGTGGCTCTTTTCAGCCAGAACGGGGGCGGGGGGCTGGCTTGTTCAGACAGCCTGCCCCCTGAAAACCCATTTACACTGAATGTCTAATAGAGGGTTCTACCCTGGGTTGGGGTGGAGGGTGCTGAGCCGCTGAGTAAAGCTTCCCATGCAGGGAGGCTTTCCTGTAAAGGACTTAAGGGTTGCAACTCAGAACACTAATGAGAGGTTCAGGAGGAGGAAGGCAACCAAGATTGCCCAACACGGGGGCCCTCTGGGCTCTACAGTGGCCCATGCAAGTTAGAAAAAGGCACTCCCATTTATCAGGTGAATGCAGCTGGGCCAGAGGTGGGGCCGGATTTCAGCCTCTCTGGTGAGGACTGAAGTGCACCAGGCTGCCCAGTGTGCCACTACCCTCCACGGCCCAGGCCAGCCCTTCTGCCGACTGGGGCCCAAGCAGAGGCACTCACTGGACAATGTCATTGATGGGTATGTTGAGCAGACGATCATCCAGAGTCGTCACCTCCACGGTACAGCAGGTCAGAGCCTAGGGGACATGAGGGCCAAAGGGGCGAGCGGGGGAGGTCGCCATGGCCATTCTGTGTAGAAGGCACTTTCTGAGCTTACTCAGTGCCAGGCCCTGAAGCCTGCCTCAAGGACACAAAAGGCTGTTCGAGGACTCATAGGAGAGCGAGCCAGGCAACTCACTACCTGCCCTCAGGAGTTCACAGTCTGGTGAGGGAGACTGATGATGACATATGTTATGGGAGAGGGAAGTACAGGGGTCTGCGGGAATCAAGCAGAGGCCCCCCGACCATTTTGGAGTGGGCCAGGAGGGCTACACAGTGGCGGTAGCAGCTGGTAAGGGTGAGAAGGAGCTTGCAGGTAGACAAGGTGGATATACAGCATTCCACACAGAGGGCCTAGTGCGAAGAAGAACATGGAGGTGTGAAAGGAGCACGGTGGCTGGAGTGCAGGGGAGAAGATCCGCAGGGGCAGAGTGTGGAGGGCCCTCAATGCCATATATCGAGATGCTGAGACAGGCCTGGGGCACAGTCCAATGAGTACAAGGAAGAGCCTAGAGGAGATGGGGAGGGAGACTGGAGGGCCAGCAAAGGGGCTGTTGGGCAGACGCAGGGGCTCACACCCAGACTGTGGGGAAGAACAGAAGGAGACCAGGTAGCAGGACTGACTGAGTGACTGCCTGCAGGTGGGATGGGGGAGGGAAGGCAAAGTCTAGGCTGGCGCTATTCCTTGCTTGCATTGTGAGGACATGAAGGGGCCCTGAAGACAGCCACAAAGATTCTACGTGCGCTCATCACGTTCTGAAGGCCTGCCCCACGCAGTGGGGGGGGGGGCATGCAGAGTGCAGCCAACTTGCTCACTCTCATCTGCCCACCTCTACTCCTCCGCTTTATCCACTCACCTTGCCCAAGGGAATGGGGTTCACAAAAAAGAGGTTGTCGTTCTCCCTGCGGAAGCGAGGGTGTAGCTTCTCCTTTACGATGAAGATGATGTCGGCTGGGATAATGTTGGGGCCCTGGACAGAGGAGGCCAAGGGTTGACAAGAGCTAATAGGTTGTGTGCCATTGGTCAAGTTCCTGCCTCTACTGGCCTCCATGTCTACATCTGAACAATGAAGAGATTAAACCAGGTTTTCTGGAAGGACCGTTACAGTTTGGTTCCATAGGCCCTCCCCTGAGAAGCCTACTTGGGTGAATCCAGCCCCCCACTATTTCTCCTCTATTGAGCATGCCCAAAAGGATTCACTCAGGTGGAGGGGGACAGAGGCTTCCTGAGGTTGTGGGCAAAACGCTGAACTGCAAGTTTTGAAGACAACTTCCTGCAAGCCTCTGTCCTGCCAAGTTTCATTAAGTCACCAAAACTCTGCTGAGGTCTCTTCTGGGCACTGGGGACAGAGGAGTCCAACTGCTCCCTAGCCGCAAGGAGCTCCCTGTCTAGTGGGGGTGGGGACAGGCACACAGTCCTCAGCATGCTCAGGACTGTGGTAAAGGGAACCCAGAGGTGGGAGATCAGAGAGGCGCTGACCCAGGTGGAGAGGTCAGGGGAGGCTGCCCGCAGCTGGGAGCTTTAGGGCTGGGTCCTGAAGGGAGTGTCTTGGAAGTAGATGTTTTACAGGTGAGAAAGGGAGCAAGAAGTATGGGCCAAGGAATTAATCTCTTTTGACTCTGAAAACACCATCACTCTGCCTCTTCTCAGACTTAAGGATTCAGCATGCCTTGAACAATAATTTTATATTTTTATTTAAATAAGTAATTATCACTAAGATATTATATAGTATTAAAATTAGTATTAATAAGTGGTTTCCGAATAGCTCCTATAGTTGGGCTTTACTCAAGAAGCCCTAAAGAAAATCAGAAAGCGCTCTTGTGCTCTTGCCCTGGGCAAATCCCTTCCATCTCTGGGCCTCAGTTTCCTATTCTGCCGAATGGGGAAAAGCCCTGGGCTATCCACTCACGGAGGTATGGTGAGGCTCTATCGCTTGTAAGGAACTTTGGGGATCATCTCACCCACTCTTCAGACTGGTCTCCCTACCAGACTAGGGCTCACAGGGGCAGGAGAAAGCATTGCCTCCTTCCCCCTCAGTCTTCCCACCCCATGAGCAAGCCCAGGTGACTGACACTAGGACTGACCCTAGTCAGTTCCTTCCTTCTCACCTGGTCCCCTTCCTTCTCAAAGGTGATCCGTGTGCCCTGCCTCCAACCAGGTTTCACATCAATTGTGAGAATCTTGTCCTTGATGGTGGAGGAGTACCCATCCTCATTCAGCACCTGCAACCAGACGGCAGGGGGAGGTTTGCTGGGGATTTCCTAGCTGGCCTTTTCACGTGAGAAAGATGTTACAGGGCTTCGGTGCTCAGGTTCATTCCTCTAGCAACGGGGAGAACCTTCCCTGAGCCATTCCCGCTCTCACCCCATTCACTGAAACCAAGGACGTATAATTCCAGGGTATGTCATGGGGCTAGGGACTGAGATGCCAAGTGGTCACCATGAGTTGGTCAAGCCTCCAACTCCAGCTCTAGAAATCACATGGCCCTGGCCACTAACAAATGCATAGTGAACACATACCCAGGTGCTCTCTCCAAACCCAGAGGCTCTGGCCCTGAGGCTCTGGCAGGTCTCTTAATCAGGAAGGGAGAAAGACCACGGAGGTAGCCTACCTGAGCATTCCCTATTTTGTCACCCATCCATTCCCCAATCACATGCCCAGATGGGTGCCCTCTGTGGAAAGCATGGCCATAGCTGGCATCTCCTCTTCTGGGCAAAGGTGTTAGGAGGCCTTGCTCGTGTGCCTAGCATAGGGCTGGGCTATGGGTCAGAGCCAACCCAAGGACTGTGACCTGGGACACTGAGGGTCTTCGATCAGACCCCTTACGGGACTGTCCTGCAGCCCACCCTCCATGTCCACACTGTTTCCTCTTACTCATGAGGCATACACACTGATGAAGCCCTGGGGATATGGTCTGGTAATGCCCAAAGGGCAGAATTCACAAGAGACTCTGCCCATTCAGAGCCAAACTTCCCACAGGGATGGGGCTGAACTGAGAAGGGAAAGACTCTGTCCCAGTTAGGAACACTGGAGAGGAGATTCCTGCACTAGGAAAGAATGCTCTAATACCCTCAATTGTCCCTTCCAACTTCAGAGCCTAGAATTCTATTATCCTAGGTCTCCAAATCTGAGATTTCATGATTCCATCAGAGACTGTGCCCGAGGTCTCCAGTGAGGACAGGGAGGTTACTTGTGAGATTGGGGGGATAGGTAGTGGCTCCCAGGAGGAGCAAGACAAGTACTCACCCTTCGGGAGATCTTAATTTTCTTGGTGCAGCCGAAGAATAAGTCCTCCAGGGATAGGTAGAGGTCTCTTTCGATTGGGGGGTCCTGTTTCTTGACCCCTCGGCCCCGGAGCCCTCCAAAGTTCAAATCTACCTCTCTGCCTTCTTCATCAAAAAACTCTGCAGGAGTTGAGGAGAGGAATAAGAGAGGCTGTTTCCAGGGACTTGAATGCATAGACACCTCCACACACACCTCTTCAGTCCCCAAGTGTAACACCCCGCATCCCATTCCTACCTTGCAGACTCAGACTGTGAGGTCAGGCCAAAAAGTTGTCCTCAACTGCAGATCCAATGATTATCATTCCTTGACACTTCCCACTGTTTCATCCCCCTGTTTGGATATTCCCACCCTTTCCTGACTCCCTTCTCCCTGAATTTGGGGAAACGCCCCTCGGACTGGCTGCCTCAGGAGAGGAGTGCCCTCTGGTGGCAGTTTCTGGTATGCCAGAAATGACTCCTGGTAGCTTGCAGCTGGGAGGGTCAGAAGCATTCTAGTCCTTCCTACCCTTCCCCAGGTTCCACTCTCCCTCACTCTCTAGCCCAGCCCAAGACCACTAGAGACCCCAGACTCAAGTTTCTATGAAGTCAGCAGCTGACAAGGGGCTGGGGCAGGGGTAGTTCCTAACAAATGTGAGAGTTCACCGAACTCCTTTTTTCCTCAATCTCTTTTCTCCCGGCCCAGCTCTACACCCGGCACCCCTCTTGCTGCCCCGCCCTTCCATCCCAGGGCAAAGAGCCCTTGTCTCTTGAAGTGCAATGTCGTTGTTTGGTTGCAGTTTTTCTGTCCGTGGATGGAGTAATAATGCCTGATCTGCCTTCTACCATTTAATTGGAATTAAATAACAAGATGAAGAAGAGCTAAACGTTGCTGAGAGCTTACCATGCATCCAATGCTGGTTTCAGCTCTTCACACTATTCTCTCACAGGCCAAAGAAAATGCTCACAGTTCTACAGTCCATCTGAGCCCAGGGCAGTTTGACTCAAACCTGTGCCCTGAACCACTATGCTTATTGCTACATGTGAAGCCCTTTGTAAGCTTTGTAGAGTCCGGGGTTGCTATCATAATTAAGATTTTTTGTACTCTGCCTCTTACAATTGGTGCCAGGAATGAAGGTCACAGGCTAGAAGGCTGCAGTGACTTGAGGCTAGGGAGGGCAAGGCGGCACCACACTGTGCCCCGCTGTGAGGTGATAACTAATCCAGAGGCCTGTGAATTACCTGGTCCCCTCTTGTATCACTGAATTCATTTATTCACCCTGCACTTATGGTGTACCAGGTTGTAGACACCCCGGGAGCCAGGTCATAGGAAGGCCTAGTCCCTCGGCCCTGCAGGGAGACGGAACACAAGAATCCCTAGGGTGAAACATATGGCAGTATAGCTTCTGAGCGCTACCTGAGGGACCCCAAGCCCTGTAAGCGATGCCCCTATAAGCTTTGGGTTGGCTCCTCTGAGCTGCCTCTTTTCCATGCACCTGTCCCTGGAAGAGACGGGTCCATTATATCTTTCAGTCTGCAAAGCCCATGTTCTTAATGGTCTTATAAAGCCCATTATCTCATTTGATAATGATGGGTGATGAATGGACTACTACAGCCATTTAAAAGTAAGGAATTTGAGGTTTCAGATGAGTGAAGAGATTTGCCCAGAATCACACAGCTCATAAGTGGCAGTGCATGGATTTGAAACAGGCCGAAGTTGCCTGCTTTGTCCAGTCACACATGGGGTTTATGAACTTAGCTTCCTCTGGTAGACAGGTGAAGACGATGCAAGGTGGGGGGGTCTCTGAGATAGACAGGCCGTGAGCTGTAGCTCACTTCTTATTAACATGGAGAAAAGGAAGAGAGAACTTCTGAAATGCAGAGGAAGGTGCTGCAGGCGGACAGGCAGTGAAACGGAGCCTGAGTCAGCTCCTTGTCACTTTGGGATGTGAGATCATCCACCCACCCATCCATGTACTCATCTAACACACGCTTGTACAATGAAATCTGATGCAGCCATTAAAATAAAGGAGATCTATATATGGTATGGTACATAATAAGATCATCTCCAAGATATACTAAGTGCAAAAATTAAGTGTGTACGATATGGTCCTATTTTCTTAATTAGATAAAAGGTTTATGTAAAGATAAATATATGCTCATAAATGCACTGAAAATTTCTGGAAGGATACATAAATAGTTAACAGTAAGTGGCTGCTTCTGGAAAAGGAATAAAGGCTGGAATTTATTTCTTCTTTAATATAATTTTTTTTTACCATGCACTATATCTATTTCTTAAAGTAAAAAAAAAACAGAAGGATTCGAAGAAAAGCTTTTACAGCTCTGTCCTTTCCCATAAGGCAAGCGGGTAGGTGGGGCCTCTTACCACCAAAGGGGTTATCTCCTCCGAAGAACTCATGAAAAACCTTTTCAGGGCTGCCGTGGAAGACGTAACCAGTTGTCCATGGGGTTTGGGATCCATACTCCAGAGGAATCCCGCCCTTCAGGCCTTCCTCTCCAAACTTGTCATAGATGCCTCTCTTCACAGCTGTGGACATGGGGCACCTTGAGAAGAGGGTTGGCCTTGGGGACTAAGATAGCTGCTGGGCTGGGAAGCAGGTGGACACAGGGTAGAGAAAAAGGGGCAAAAGCAACCTTATTTCTAAAGTTCCTGTTGTCTGGCACTCTTTGGAGGGAGACCCTTAAAGTTAGGTGCGTAATCTCCTAGGTATGGTCCTGTAGCCAGGAGGAGAGCCGGGAAAGGTGGAGACTTGCTGGGGGCGGTGGGGAAGGATTGGAGGAGGGATCTAGATATTAAGGGTCAGGCTACTGTTCTGGAATTTGGCTAAATTCATCATCATAGCTACTGTTTTATGTGGGGCAGATAGAATCCTAGCACCTTGAAATTCTAGAATCTAAGAATTCTAGAGCTGCCAAATTCTAGAGCTTTGAAATCCTACAGTCTAAGTACTCTAAAGTCCTGAGAACTCGGGACTAGAGAAACCTTTGTGATCTGGTCTTTCTTCTGCATAGGATCTGTGATTAGTCTCCAGGACAAGCCTTCAGGGGTATCCATGCGGGTACTGCCCAGGGCAGAGGTGGGGAATCATTTTCTACACCCTTGGTTTCAGACTTCTGCTTTACCAGCCTGTCTCTGCCCCTTTGTAGATAAGCTCTCCTTGGGGAGTTGGAGAGGTAGCTACTTGGCAGTCTGGGAAGAGTAACCTTCCTCCCTTGGCAGCAAGCATCTCACTGTACGCACCCCTGCAGGGCACAGGTGGGGTGTGGGGGATGTGGGAGAACTGCCCCAGGCCTGCCCCACTGAGACTGGCTGAGCAGATCAGCTTAATCCAAGGGCTCTCCACACCACGTCAACCTTACCTTGTGACTACTGAGAGAGGCAATTCTGCATGCTGTTTGCTTTCTAGGTTTGTTCAGACTCTAGGCAGGGAAGAGGAATGCTTACTCTGTTGGGCCCCTCAGAATGCCCAACACCCAGAGACCTAAGGCAGAGAGGTGGCCCAGAGGAGATGCGTGCAGTCACTCACGGTCGCTCAGCACATCATAGGCCTCTGCTATTTGCCTGAATGTCTCTGCAGCGGATGGCTCACCGGACTTGAGCGGATGGTTCTTAAGGGCCAGTTTCCGGTACCTAGAGGAGGGATGATTCATACACGTCATAGCAGCTGACACAGGCCTGAGGCGCGGATCATGGTTCGGAGCTGGCTCTGCCGTCCACTGCTTTGACGGTCCCAGCTATAGAATCAGGGCCGTGGTGGCCAAGGCGGCACACGGCTCAGAGGCCCCTGGAGAGAACCCAGTGGGTAGAAAGCGCAGCCACCCGCCCTGGGGGTTTGTGCCGAGGCTATACTTCCTCTAGCTGCTCCGGCCAGTGCCCGAACATGGGGGGGATGTTAGTGCTGGTGTATCCCTGCAGGACGCAGGACCCCTCCAACCTGCATCCTCTGCATCACACTCCTGTTGACGGGCCCAGCTGAGCTTTTTCTCCAGACCACTCCGTAGCCCTCCCCTCCCAGCTCCCCTGTCACAGGTAGCAGACCTGCACTGGGGTCTGAGGGCCCTCCCCGCACACTCCTGCTCCCCCTTCACCCTCACATGTGTTTCCCCCAATACATTTCTTGCCCATCTAATCCTGTCCTGATGTCTGAACTGACACCTAGGCTTCTTGGGATCAGGTAAAATAAGGCATCAAAGGGCCAGGTACAGAGAGGCAACTGAGCACATGTCAGACCCTCTTACCGCCTCCCGCTTCTGTGTTCATTCCTCTCCCAGCTTCTGTAGCTGTCCCACCCCACCCCTCGGGGAGGCAGTGCCTACAGCATGGGAAAATCTGTACCATCAAGGTCCGGGAGGAAAGAGCTGGCATGACCTGGGTGATTTGTGGAGAATTTTAAAAAGAGACCACTCACCAAAGTGTGGGAGAGAGGGAGGATAACCACAGGGGATGGTGCTGACCATCCCTGAGCCTATAGGAGTGAAGGCAGGGAGAAGTTAACGAAATCCCACAGGAGAGTGTGTGGATGGGGTCGGGCGGGGGGGGGGGGGTACTCGGCCGGAGCTGTCATCTGCAGTTAAGGAACATATCCAACCTAAAGGGCCTTCATAGGAAGGGAGCTGGGAATAAATACTCCAGCCCCACTCTCCTCTCCTCCCTCCCAGTCACCTGCCGTGGGCGCTCTGTTGCTGGATGCATCAGGAAGTCTGAGCGCCAGGGCGTCCTTTGAGGCAGGGCCCAGCTTCCAGCGCCGAGAGCAGGCTGCAGGAGGGTGGGGAGTTGGTCTGGAGGAGCCAAAGGACAGCATCAGTGCAGACCCCGAGTGGCTCAGTCCCAATGTGACCCCATGTCAGAGCGCTGGGTCAGAGTGCAGCTCCCCGGCCGCTCACACCTTCTATGCTAGGGACCCCTTCTGTTCCTTCTCTTCGTGCCCCACACACTCTCCTTGCACAAGCTGATCTACCCCGAGGCTTTGTGTACCACTCACTCACTGACCACTCCCAAATCCCTATCTGAAACCAGTCCACAGAGCCCCAGACTTCTTTATCCAGCTGCCACCTTGGTATCACCTTTCCAATGTCCCACAGGCCCCACAAACTCAATGAGCCCAAATACACATACATTTTCATTCCCCAACTTTTTGCCCATTTGCCCAGGCAAAGCAGCCAAAATGCTGAGCGTTATCAACTTCCGTGTTCTTCGTCCCCTCCACCCCCAGCCCACCCATCACCAGGGCACGTCAGTTTTTCTTTCTCCCCAGTGTTCTCTTCCTGCCTCTTCATGCCTCCAACTACTGCAGAACCATGGCTTCCTGCTTCTATCCTTCCTCCTCTCCGGGCCTTTCGCTGTGCTGCTCCCCAACCAAGTCACTCTCCGGCCTACATCCTCCACTAGTTCCCTTTGTCTTCAGCATAAAACCCGAATCTCTAAGATTCAAGCCTCTGTTTCTTTCTCTGGCCTTCTCACTCACAGCTCTCCCTCCCCATTCCCATGACCTCTCCTGACCTTCAGACCAGGCTCCAAACTCCCCACACGGCATTGCTCATATCTTTGACATTCTATTTCTTCACCTGTAATGCTCATCCCTCTCCAGTCCCTCCCATCTCCCACTGGCATGTTTTCATTCATCTTTCAACACGCAGCTCAGGGGTCAACTCCTCCAGGATGCCTTCCCTAACTGCAGCCTCCATTCTGGGTTAGACTCCCCTTCCCGAGTCCCCAGCACCTTCGATCCCTAAACTTAGCACTCGGTGCTCCAGTTGTTCACGGACTGGTTTGTTTCTCCCACTAGCGTGAGTTCCTTGAGTTGCTGTGTCTAGTTCTGTGTCCCTGGTGGCCAGCACTGAGCAGGAGGGAGTACGTGAATGACCCTAACTGTCCCACAAGGCAGCCCATCTCACTGTGGGACCGCTCCGACTTTCAGGCAACATACTGAGTGAGGTCTGCTGTCCTGTGACGCTGAAGGTCCTGACTGTGCCCTTGGAGGCCTTCCAGAGAGTATCTGCTTTGTCTACCTTCAGAGACTTGAAGACCATGGTCATTACCTCCCTGAGACTTTGCAACCAGCCCTTCTCAGTTACAAAGGTCAAAGTCAGTTATGGGGAGAACTGCAGGTAAATTCGATCAATGAGTAAAAGTAAGTTGGTTTGAGAAGAGTTCCATTTTCATATAAACTCGACTGGTTGTAAGATTTGCCTGGCTGTGCCGTCGCTGTATTCCTGAGTGGGCAGGACGGAGCGGGTCACAGCTCAGATGCCGCAGCCTAGACCCAGTGAGAGATACTGAGCAGGTAAATAGCAAGGCAATTAGGAATCTTCATGGTACTTTTCTTCATTAGATACATTCAGCATTTTGAGGGGGGAGGTCAAAATCTAGGTACTCCTGTATGGGACTCATCTCTTAAAGCTGTTACAAGAGAGAAGGGTTGGGAGCTATTGTTTGAAATACATGTGGTAATTTTAATCACTCTTTATATGACATGGTTTCAGCTGCAAATGATTGCTGGGCATTTCATGTTCATTATCTCACATAATCCCATGTCAATACCACAACCCTTATAATTATTTTTAAAAGAATTTTATTTATTTGAGGGAGGGAGAGCGAGTGCACGAGACAGCACAAGCAGGGGGAGCAGCAGAGGAAGAGGGAGAAGCAGACTCCCTGCTGAACAGGGAGCCCAATGCAGGGCTCGATCCCAGGATGTAGGGATCATAACCTGAGCCAAAGGCAGACACTCAACCCACTGAGCCAGCCAGGTGCCCCAACCCTTATAATTATTATTATTATTTTAGAGATGGGAAAACTGAGGCTCAGAGAGATTCATTTGTCCATGTCACATAGCTAGCAGGTAGGAGAACCTGGATTCAGACTTGGGTCTTTCCAGTGTTTAACTTTGTCTTATCTTTCTGCTCTCCAACTCCTTGTGACCTCTCCTTAGATGGCTCCCCCTGGCCAAGGAGATGATCTGAACAGTGGGTGACATCACACATTGTCCTGAATTGTTCTGTAATTGTCTTTTGAGTTTGTGTCTTGTTTCTCCAGCCACACTGTAGACTCTCCACTTATCCCACATAAATGCCCTGGACCTGGCCCACAGTAGGCGTGGTGTCAGGATACTGGTTCTGCCATTTACTAGGCACATGGCCTTGGGATAATAACAGCACCTACCTCTTAGGGTTGTTGTGAGGATTAAATGAAATAATGATGGCAGGTTCTCAGAGCAGAATCTGTACATTCAAGAAATGTATCACTACCCAACCTTAATTGACTATATTATCCCAGATTCCTCCCTTTTTCTTTACCTTCCAATGATCCCATTAATAGCCAAGTCCATTCTCTCTCCTCTCTCTAGCCCACTGTCCTGCATCAAGCTTCATCTTTCTTTTCCTTTTTAGAAGATTTTATTTATTTATTTGAGAGAGAGTGAGAGAGAAAGAGAGCACACAAGCAAGGAGGAGGGCAGAGGGAGAGGGAGAAGTAGGCTCCCTGACAAGCAGAGAGCCCGATGTGGGGCTCAATCCCAGGATTCTGGGATCATGACCTCAGCCGAAAGCAGACACTTACCCAACTGAGCCATCCAGGCACCCCTAAGCTTCATTTTCTGCCTTGATTATCATGACAGCCTCTGAAGGGGTCTCTCTCCTTTTAAAATAAGCTTCCAAAGCACTCTGTACTTCTCGTTCTGCAACACTCATCACACTTATGACTTACCCAACATCTCTATTCAACAAAATTAAGCTGTATATCTGATTCATGATTATATCTTCAGCTGCTACCACTGCATCTAACCATACAGTAGGCACTCAATAAACATTCATCCAAAAACCACATTTTTTTTTGAAAGAGAGAGCACACGTGGAAGTGGGTGGGGGGGAGTGGGGAAGGGAGGGAAGCAGAGGTAGAGAGCGAATCCCAAGCAGGCTTGATGCCCAGCACAGAGCCTATTCAGGGATCGATCTCACAGACTCCGAGATCATGACCCCAGCCAGAATCAAGTCAGAAGCTTAACCGACTGAGCCACACAGGCATCCCCAAAAAACACATTTTTTCAGAAAAATGTGCCGACTCCTGTTCCAGACTTCCTTAGAAATGGACCCCAAGTCCCCAAGACCTGATGAAAGTATTGGGAAATGCAGTTCAACATCAAAAACTCATCTGATGGCCAGAATAAATTTTGAAACACATCCATCTGGTCATGTCACTCTCCTGTTCTCAATCCTTTGGTTCTCCATAATCAGGATAAAGTTCTAATGTCTCCTTTGTCTTGATTTTTATTGCTAGGAAAACCAGGATACTCAGGAGGGGAGACAGGGCATAGGGGTTAAAGGATGATGAGTTGGGAACTCTGACCCAGCCCAAACCCAGGCTACAAGTATGTAAGAAGCAAGAGAAGTAACAAGGTTTACCTTGCCTGCCCTAAACTTGTGCAAGAAAGCTCAGTTTGGAAGAGATAAAGGTGGGGCCTTCCTGGCACACCCCTAAAGCCTCACTCTCACCCCAACTTACGCCTTCTTGATCTGGGCATCCTCTGCATTGCGAGTGATCTGGAGCACGGCGTAATAATCCTGGCCCATGGCTGGCTGGCAAGGCACTCAGTGGTTGTATACTCCCGACTCCAAGAGGGCTGTTAGTCTGCATTCTTTGGTTGCTCCTAACAACCGCACAGGGGTACTCTGGGAGTGGTAGTCCTTCCTGCCTAAGCAAACCACCGGCTCAATTCCGCCTCACAGAGAGCCAATGGAAGAATTAGAAGAATAGGAGCTGATTCTGTGACCCTGGTAAAGGTCACTCAACTCAGAAACTCTCAACTCAGTTTTTAAGGAAAGTAGCAATTAGTTTTAATTAAAAGTGTTCAGAACGGGGACCTGGGTGGAGCAGTCGGTTGAGGGTCCGACTCTTGGTTTCCACTCAGGTCATGATCTCAGGGTCATGAGACTGAACCCCAGTGGGGCTCCAGGTTCAGTGTGGAGTCAGAGTTGGCTTGAGACTCTCTCTCCCTCTCTCTCTGCCCCTCAACCCCCACCCCAACACACTCTCTCTCTCATAAATAAAATCTTAAAAAAATATATCATTCAGAACAAATGCATTTAGCTGATTTTTTAAAAATAAGTTTTAAATTTTAGAATAGCTTTAGATTTTCAGAAAAGTTGGGAAGACAGTACAGAATTCCCATATACCCCATACCCAGTTTCCTGTATTATTAATGGCTTACATGAGTAAGGCATATTTGTCACAAATAATAGCCAATATTCATACATCGGGGGGGTGTGAATGTTCAATTTCATGACATTATTTATTGAGTTTTTATTTTAATTCCAGTATAGCTAACCAACACTTGCTGTTTGTGTTGTTAATTTTAGCCATTCTGACAAGTAGTTTTGATTTGCATTTCCCTGATGATGAGTGATGATGAGCACCTTTTCATGTGTCTGTTGGCCATCTGTAGGTTTTCTGTGGAGAAATGTCTGTTCATGTCTTCTGCCCATTTTTTAATTGGAGTATTTGTTTGTGGGTGTTGTTTTATCAGTTCTTTATATATTTTGGATATTAATAACCCTTTATTAGATATCTCATTTGCAAGTATCTGCTCCCATTCAGTAGGTTGCCTTTTAGTTTTGTTGATTATTTCCTCCAGATACATCATTTATAATTGAAGTCCATGCTTTATTCAGATTTCCTAGTTTTTAACCTAATGTCTTTTTTTCTGTTCCAGGATCCCAACCAGGATACCACATTACATTTAGTTGTCAAGTTTCCTTAGGCTTCTCCTAGCTTAAACTGTTTCTCAAAGTTTTCTTGTTTTTTGATGACTTTGATAGTTTAAGGAGTTCTGGTCACATATTTTATACAGTCTCTTGATGGGATTTGTTTGATGTTTTTCTTATGATTAGACTGAGGTTAGAGGCTTCTGGAAGGAAAACCACAGAGGTGAAATGCTATTCTCATCCCATCATATCAAAGGTACCTACCATCAACACATCACTGGTGCCGTTGACCTTCGTCTGCTGAGGTAGTATTTGTCAGGTTTCTCTGCACTATAAGGTTACTTTTGTTTCCTCCTTTCTGAATTGTACTCCTTGGAAGGAAGTCATTTCATGGCCCACCTTTAAAGAGTGGGGAATTCTGCTCGACCTCCTTGAGAGCAGAAGTGCCCTGTTTTCCACATCCAACATCCAGTCACCAAGATCAGTCCATTTTACCTCTTAGGCACCTCTCAAGCCTCTTCCTCCTCAGAGCCATGGTCTGGCTTTAGCTTTCACCTTTTAGCAAAGATACTCCAACTTCCTCACTGTCCTGCCCACCTTGCCTCTCCCTTGCCAAGACCATATTCCACATTGCCCAAAGTTAATCCAAACTGCTTACCCTGGCACACAGGCATTCGGTGATCTGCTCTCACCCTATCTACCCTAATCTCTCACCCCAGGGTACACCAACCCCCATTGCTCCTTGCTTCTCAGAATGCTTGAGCATGAAAAGCGTGCTTCCAGTTGCCCCAACTAACCATTCTCTCTCATACATTCACCTCTGGGGCTACCTCTCTTCAAACCCTCCAAACCATACACACCACTGACCCTGGCTTCCACCAAGCTAACCCTTACTTTTGTTTTTCTTATGAAGAAGTTTATATGAACAAAAGAGCAGCATTAAAACTTTCCTTATTGAAGGAATGTTGCCCCTGTGTGCCCCTCTCTACCTGTTTAGTATTCACTTGCTTTTGTTTCACCACTATGCATTTCCTGTGGTGTACTTGTAAATATTTAACAACCAGCTCACCAGAAGGGGAAAAAAATAGCCCTGATTTGTAGCATTTGCCAATTTCTCCCAAGCTGTTACAACCAGCTCCAGCACACCACTGCATGTATTCCTAACATATTTATCTTTTCATGTTTGTGAACTTTACATAAATGGAATCATTTATGCAATAGTATGTATTTGTGTGTGTGTGTGTGTGTGTGTGTGTGTGACTTATTTGCACAGAGCATTCCCTGTGGATGCTGAACATTTGGGTACATGCATCAACTTTGCAAGGCAATGTCAGTTTTCTGATGTGGTTATTCTGATTTACGCTGGCAAAATAGCAGTGTCAGAGTTCCCTTTTGCTTCACATCCTCATCAATTCTTGACGTCAAGTTTTTAATTTTCTTTTAAAGTACATGTATGTGTATGTATATATATATATATATAAAACCCTGAGATCAAGAGTTGCATGCTCTACCCACTGAACTAGCCAGGCACCACTGATGTCAAGTTTTTAAATGTTTGCCAATATAGATGTGAAATAGCATCTCAATGCAAACTTTGATTTGCATTTTTTTTTTTGTTGAGTGCCTTTTCATGTTAACTGTCCGTTTTTCATTGTGAAATGTCTATATGTCTTTTGCCCATTTTTCTTTCTTTCTTTTCTTTCTTTCTTTCTTTCTTTCTTTTTTCTTTCTTTTTTTTTCTTTCTTTCTTTCCTTTTTTAAGATTTTATTTATTTGTCAGAGACTGAACACAAGCAGGGGGAGCGGCAGAAGGAGAGGGAGAAGCAGGCTCCCCACTGAGCAGGGAGCCTGATACCGACTCAATTCCAGGACCCCAGGATTATGGCCTGAGCTGAAGGCAGATGCTTAACTGACTGAGCCACCCAGGTGCCCCTCTTTTGCCCATTTTTCTACTGGGCTTTTTGTGTGTGTGTGACTCTTTATGTTTTATATTTCTTTGTTGAAATGTATAAAATACAAACCCCTTTCACTTTGGAGCTTGTGTTTTTACCATTTTTTTAATGGGGTAGAACTTATCAATCTTTTCCTTTTTGGTTATACTTTTTGTGTCCATTTTAAGAAATATTCTCTGTAGGGGTGCCTGGGTGGCACAGCGGTTAAGCGTCTGCCTTCGGCTCAGGGCGTGATCCCGGCGTTGTGGGATCGAGCCTCACATCAGGCTCCTCTGCTATGAGCCTGCTTCTTCCTCTCCCACTCCCCCAGCTTGTGTTCCCTCTCTCGCTGGCTGTCTCTATCTCTGTCAAATAAATAAATAAATCTTTAAAAAAAAAAAAAAAAAGAAATATTCTCTGTAGAGGTCATAAAGATCTTCACCTATCTTTTCTTCCGAAAGTCCATTTCACTCTTAAACCTTTAATCCACCTATAACTTTTTTTTAATATGGTACAAGGTAGTATCATTTTCGTTTTTGATATCCTATTGTCCCAGAACCATTCATTTAACAGTCTTTTGTTTCCCCACCAATCTGTATTGACTGCTGTTTTACACAGGCAGTTTCCATATATGCATAGGTGTAGATCTGGACTGCATGTGGAGTGGACGGTGATGGACGTGGTTGAGTATTTCACCGAGGCTGGCTTCCCCGAGCAGCCAATAGCTTTCCAAGAGCAGGAAATCAATGGCCAGCCTCTGCTGCTCATGCAGCGCACTGATATGCTAACTGGCCTGTCCATCCGCCTGGGCCCAGCCCTGAAAATCTACGAGCACTACATCAAGGTGCTACAGGAAGGCCACTTTGAGGATGACGACCCTGATGGCTTTCTAGGCTGAGCACCCAGACTTCCTCCTGCCCCAACCCATTCCAGCCTCCATCTATCCAAGACTCCCAGAGTCTAGGAGCTGGATGGGGACACTCTCAGCCCTCATAACAGATTCCAGTGAGGGACATTGCTCCCTACTCATCTCTCCCCTGTGTTTCCCCAGCATTCACACACTTGGCCCCTAGCACATCCTGTACTCCATGATAGAGAAGTGTGGGGTGGGACAGGGCCTGTTCATTGCACCCCAGGAAGGCAACCCCCCCCAAGTCTAGGACATTTTGGGGAAAAAACAGGGGCTTCCTGTCTCCCCTAGATCCTCTTCAGTTCAGCCAGATGTTTTCTATATGTTTTGTTCTGCCTGTTCATTCTGGCGGGTAGCCTTTCCTCTCTCCCCCACTACCCATGCCCCAACCGAGTCTGCCCCTGGCCTCGGGCCTCTGGGAGCAGCTGGAGTGGCGTCCCTGTGTCTTCCCTAGCACTCTCCTTTCTTTCTGTTGGTTGTCACTCCAGCTCGCTGTACTGCTTTTTAATACTGCACTGAATGTTTTTTAAATAAAGTTAAAAAAAAAAAGGTTGAGTGGTCACAAAGCAACTGTCTTGATGCTGCTGTGCTCACTTCCCATTTGTGTGACCTGAAGCAAGTTTACTTAATAGCCCCAAGTCTGTTTCCTTGAATAAATGGGATTATTAACATAAACTCCACCACAGGGTAGGTGTGAAAATATTAAATACAATTATACAAAAGCATGTATCACATAGAAAATGCTTCCTTAGCATTGAGGCAGTAGAGGCAGAGCCCAAGTTCCAAATTCTGTCCATTAGCTACTAGTTTTATGACCTTAAACAGTGATGTCTTAGCCACAGTGCCTATTTGTAAAGTGAAAATATGGCATTATTTTTTATTTTTTGCATTTCTGAGCTTTCTTGTGGGTTTTTTTTTTTTTAAAGATTTTTTAATTTCTTTATTTGACAGAGATAGAGACAGCCAGCGAGAGAGGGAACACAAGCAGGGGGAGTGGGAGAGGAAGAAGCAGGCTCATAGAGGAAGAGCCCGATGTGGGGCTCGATCCCATAACGCCGGGATCACGCCCTGAGCCGAAGGCAGACGCCCAACCGCTGTGCCACCCAGGTGCCCCTGAGCTTTCTTGTGGGTTTTAATTTGCATTTAACTACTGGAATTGAAAGTCTTTTCATGTGTATTGGCTTTTTTTTTTTTTTAACTCTTATTTCCAGAGAAAAGATGTTGTTAAAAATTAAACCCAGAGTGTTGGGGAAGGCCTTATTCAGCCTGGGACTGGCTGAGGTGAACACGGGAAAAAGGAGACTCTATCTGAGGGACACCATGTGTGCAGGAGTTGGGGTGAAAGGGGAGATGGCCTGTGTGGTTGCCAGACTGCTTACTCACAGAGATGTTGAGCAAGTGAAATACTGAGAATTATGACAGCAGAATTTCTCACTGTGAAGGAGGGAGATCTACATGTAGAAAGCTAGAATAATCCCAGTGGAGTTGGTTTGGAATTAGGGGACTTCAGTGTGAGCTCATGACCTTTCATATATATATAGAATGAGGGATATAGAAATGGAGACTACATCAGAGTACTGTCCACTGATGGGGCCTAGAAGCAATAATACCCTAGTAATAAAGAGTATATATATATGGTGCCCAGATCTTGATTTCCAAATGCCATTCTCCACTAAAAGGAACCGGAGCTATCTAGACAAATGACTTATTCCAGGCTGGGATGAAACTTGAATAATCTTGTATCAGAAAATATGGAAGCGCTAAAAGAATGCTATTAACATGTCAAAAGGACATAGGATCGGGACACCTGGGTAGCTCAGTTGGTGAAGCATCTGCCTTTGTTTCAGGTCATGATCCTGGGATCCTGGGATTGAGCCCCGTGTTGGGCTCCCTGCTTCTCCCTCTCCCGCTGCCTCCTGCTCCCCCTGCTTGCACTCTATCAAATAAATAAAATCTTTAAAACAACAACAACAAACAATAAAACACCAAAATAAATAATAGCTATAATGGATTATAATCCATAGAATAAAATATGAATCCATGTATAGTCCATACTCATATCTATAGTGAATGAGTGAGTGAACTAGTAATTAAATAAATGGGGGAGAAGGGAAAGTTCTACCTTACAGTAGAAATGTAAAAGAATGATGGAATTATAAAATCACCATTTGGCAGTTAGAGTAGGAATAAGTGATTCAGATAGAAATCATCAACAAAGGCTGCCACTGGATGAGGCAAGTTTCATGAGGAACAGGATATTTACACAGTCTCAAAGTAGCTCTCTGCAAAATGCTAACTTTGCCAAGGAGAAACCTGGTAGACACCATTTTAACCAACTTAAGCTCACCTGATTATAATAAAAAAGGTGGACAAACCAAGGGCTGGCAAGGACACGGAGAAATCAGAACGCTTATACACTGCTGCTCAGAATGTAAAATGGAACAGCCACTTGGACAACAGGCGGCAGTCTCTAAATGTTAAACATGATTACCATATCCTTGCAACTTTTCTCAAGTGCAAAATGATTTCAAGGTGAAAAGTAAATTAGGGGTGCTTGGGTGGCTCAGTCGGTTAAGCATCTGTCTTGACCTCGGGTCATGATCTAGGGATCAAATCCTGCATCGGGCTCCTTGCTCAGAAGGGAGTCTGCTTCTCTCTCTCCCTCTGCCCCTTGCCCTGCTCATGCTCTCTCTCCAGCTCACTCTCTCTCAAATAAAAAAATAAAATCTTAAAAGAAAAGTAAATTAAGAATAAAAATATAAAATATATCCACAAAGAGATGTGTTCAAGAAAAAGGACCCTAGGGGCGCCTGGGTGGCACAGTCGTTAAGCGGCTGCCTTCGGCTCAGGGCGTGATCCCAGCGTTCTGGGATCAAGCCCCACATCAGGCTTCTCTGCTGGGAGCCTGCTTCTTCCTCTCTCAACTCCCCCTGATTGTGTTCCCTCTCTCACTGGCTGTCTCTGTCAAATAAATAAATAAAATCTTTAAAAAAAAAAAAAAGAAAAAGGACCTTTACTCTGCGAGACTATTGTGAGGACTGTGCCTGGCACCGAGGATATGCTCACTGGCAGATGCCACTCACTGCCAGCTTTCCAGATCTGAGAAATAGAGGCACTTCTCACAAGAAGTCACAAGGGGGCGTCCAAAAGCCAAGAAACAAAGTCCGGCTTGCCTGAGCCTATACTGCTGCAGAGGGGGGTTGTCTACCCTTCCTTACCCAGAATGCACTCCTCAACCCAAAAGTAAAAAAAAACTTTGTCGCTGACACTGGGGAGGTTCCACTCACAGAAGACAAGACTTTGGGGCACTTGAGAGCTAGCCTCCGTCCTTCTGTTTGGATCTGGATTTCAGGGCAACTGTCAAGGGTCACTGCATCCATTAGAACCAGGCTATCAACTCTGGAGACCTATGAAAAGGGGCTTATGGATGTGATGGTGGTGAAGAGCGAGGCCTGGAATAGGATCTCACAGACGTACCTGCTGTGTGAACTCAGCCATATCCTCCATCCTGTCTTCTTCATCTGACTTCTTAGAGGTTCCCTCCAACCTCCTCGGATCCAATGTTTCTGAGCTCTGGAATATGTCCCTTTGGGTCTACCTGACCATATCACAAATCACTCCTTAAATGGAACTGGTCTAGTCCCAGAGGTCTTGTGACCATGTGGCATAGTAGAAGGCACAGGTCTTGGAGACAGACTAAGCAAAGTCCAAATCAAGGGTCACTGGTACTTAATTTCTCGAGGCTCAGTTTCCTTATCTATAAAACAAAATAATGCCATTTCCATTTTAAGAGTGTTGTTGGGATTAAACATATATAGTCCCTAGTATAGTGTAGATGCCCAGTAATATTCAATGACTAACAGTATTTTATTTTCACAATTTAGGCAATATACAACAGGTAAAAAAAAAAAAAAGAAGAATGGATTTAAAGTTAAGATAGGGGTGCCTGGGTGGCACAGCGGTTAAGCGTCTGCCTTCGGCTCAGGGCGTGATCCCTAGCGTTCTGGGATTGAGCCCCACATCAGGCTCTCTGCTATGAGCCTGCTTCTTCCTCTCCCACTCCCCCTGCTTGTGTTCCCTCTCTCGTTGGCTGTCTCTATCTCTGTTGAATGAATAAATAAATAAATAAATCTTTAAAAATAAAAAAATAAAAAAAAATAAAGTTAAGATAAATTGTGTTGAAGTTCCTGTTCCCTGTGACCCTTGGCCAATCAATTCATCTGAGTCTCACTACCTGCATGTCATAGTGACGTTATAAACATTACATGAGAACATACCTTTAAGAATGCTGTGAACCATACTGTTACCCCAGCCAGAAATTGGCTTCTTCCCTTAAATAAATCCAGACCTTAGCCTACATTGCTCAGTTCAAGTGTTGTATCCTCCAAGTAACCTTTCTCTAGTAATCTCTAAAATGTAAAACTCTGGAAAGTGTTAAAAAGAATGATGAAGGACTAAATGTACTGAGAAAGAAAGAACTCAGAGATTCTAAGTAAAAATAAAACACGGAATACATGCATTATAACTCCCGTTTTATATTTAGGGGAAAAAAGAGTGACCATGTTAAAACCCTTGCTTAAAACTCTTCTGTGGGTTTCTTACCAACCAAATGAAATTCAAGCTCCTTACCTGGCACACAATCCCCTTCACTATTTGGGCCCTGCCAACCTCTCCAGCCTCATCTTCTATAGACCAGCCTCACCATCCAAAGAGCGCTGGGTTCCAGCTATTACTAAAGGGCCCTTTACTATCTCTTCCTCTAGGTCTCAAACTTAAGCATGCACCAGAATCACCTGGCTGGCTCTACCCACAGAATTTCTGATTTAGGGCTGAGGTGGGGCCCAGGAATTTCTAGTTCTAACAAGCTCCCAGGTGATACTGATACGGCTGTTAAGGGACCACGCTCGGATGGCCACAGCCTTTATAATGATAGGATTCAACTTCATCCCCTGTACATGGACCGATCAACCATATCAGTTTGCCTAGGACTGAAAGTCTCATGTAGCAGAAAATCGCTCAGTCCAAGGAAAACTGAGACAGTTGGCTTCCCTACCTGTATAAGAATCTTTCCCAGGTTGCTGCTTAAGGGACAGTTACTGCTAACGAGCAGTCTTTCTCTATGGACAGGCCAAAAGAAAGGGCCTGAGAAAGGAGTTCCATCAACCTGAATGGCTTTTTGCTGGAGTAAGAATATTTAACAAACTTTTTAAAATTCAGACTCCTCCAAACACATTCTCTTTATTTCCTTCAGAGCACAGGATTTAGTCCTCTGGTCCTTGTAAACATTTAACACAATGGTGTGAGATCAAACTAAGCATCCATACCCTTGCCCTGTGCTGCTGCGGTGAGTGTATATAGGGAGCACATGTGAGCTTCTTACTCCGTTCACAGTAGGTCTTGTCATGGAATGATACTTCCACATGGGCCAATGCAGCTGATTTTCTGTGACTTCCAAAGGGTGCCCAAAACAATAAAGGGCCATGGTCCTTGAGGAGGACTGATGATTATTTTGCTCTTTGTCGATTAGGGACAATCTTTTTCATTAACTGGGAATCCTTTTCCAAGGAGTCAGAGATCAGAGAGCTGATAGCGTCGCACAAGACCATCTCGACAGCATGTGTAGATCTGCTTCTCCCATGTGGCTACCTGCAACACAAGAGTTTCCAGCTCAGAGGAAGCCTGGGAGTCTTCCATTTCAAAAAGATAGAGCCACTGATCTCCATTAGTACAAGTGAGTCTAAGAAGGTCTACTGACTCCAAAGACAAGAGAAGAATTAGATCCATGATAGGGATTTTAAAAATAGCTGGCTAGGATCCAGGGCACTTATGACTACAGAACAGAGAAACGAATTAGCCAAGTAGAGAGCAAACCCACTAGCGTGGTGCATAATTGAGGGCAGAGGGTCTGGACCTGGGAAAGATGATCCATAGATGGGCTGGCGTATCTCTGAACCTTGTAAAATTATATTCAAAGAAGTTCTCAAAATGCGCCTGTCTGAGGCAGCAGCTGCATGGAGGAGCGAGGCACTGGCTGGGGCTGGAGCGGTGGCAGCAGCGGCTGAGGTGAGTGCTGCCCCAGCTACTAGGCTTCCAGTGCGGAGGCTCCACCGCCATTGCCACCATGCTTGGTGAGCGCATGGTGCCAGGAGGCTGCCAGCCCCACGGACGGTCCACTGCAGTATCACCTCCTCCACGACTTCTGGAGTTTCTCAACCAATCTTTGGGGTGGGAGGCAGCTGGCACCCTGGCATTTTAGGCTATGTGGGAGCGCATGACTTCATCACTTATGACAAGTACCACCACTTCTCTGAAGATGTGCACCCTCTCGTCCCTGCTCTAACAATCGTCACTGTGGAGCCCCACTTTTCATTTCTGGGCTGACTGGCGACTGTGCCACAATCAGGGAAAGCTGCTACAGACTTGCCATTTTTGCCATCATCCTACTCCTGGTTTTTGTCACAGAAGCTGTTGTAGTGGTTTGGGGATATGTTTACAGAGCAAAGGTGGAAAAAGGAAGTTGATCACAGCATTCAAAAAGTGTGTAAGACCTACAGTGGAACCAACCCTACAACGGAACCAACCAGTCAGACTGGAAAAATAGGGACTGGTTCAAAGAAACCAAAAACCACAGTGTCCCTCTCAGCTGCAGCAGAGACAGCCAGCAGCTCTACTGCTAGGTTGGCCCACTCCTCTGACCTTTATATTGAGGGACGTGATGCTCTCGGTGTGAAGAAGCTATAAAAAAATCACGGCACATGTTATCTGGGCAGCGCTGGCACGTGCAGCTCTTCAGCTGCTAGACATGCTCGGTGCACGCATCGTATTGTGCACGAGTAGAGATCCTGCTTATGAGCTCCTCACCACTGGTGGAACCTATGCAGAGTAGAAAATCCAAGTCTCAGCTTTTCAGTCTTACTCTGATTTGGAAGGTGAATCAAGCAGGTTTACTTTTAGTAGTTAAACCACATTTAGTTAAAACCACACATTACACAGGTGTTGGACAGAGCAACTTGGCTCTGCATGTGCCCACCCTATGATTTTCTTTTCCCTTGTTCTGACTCTCCATGTCTCTAAGTTTTAGGTACGACAGTGATTGTTCTCATCAGTGTGGGAGAATGAGAGGAGGACCTGGGCCTGCTTCTATTACCTCCACGCAGTCATAGGACAGCTGCCAAAGTATCACTGGTCTTTTCAGTCTTCACAATGGAGAACTCTTGGCCAAGGGATTTTGGGGAAAGAAGGAGGAAGCTGCCAACTAATGTTAAAGTTAATACGAGCTGGTACCCTTCATCAGTGTCCTTTTAAAAAGCATACATTGTAGTTCAACAACATAGCACTGTACAAAATGACCAAACAGATTTTAGAACCATACGGTGTACTTCGGTTCATCTTCAAAATCAGACTGATCTTTGAAACTAGAGGTTTTTAATCAAAACTGGCTTTATAGGAGCATAACATATGCACTACTCTTTTAAAGCAATTTCTGTGTATGTGTGTATGTTGTTATATGATTGAGCCCACTCATCATAAATCTGAACTCATTAGGATTAATGTACCCATACAGACTAGTAAAATGGTATGTAGATGAGATCTCAGTTGTAAACAGAAAAACCTAATTCAATAAGGTCTGTATCATCCCTCAAAAAAAAAAGAAAGAAAGAAAGAAAAGAAAAAGCCTGAGACTCAAAGGTTAAGAATCACTAATTTGGTGGAGGAAGCATGAATTCTGGAGGTAACTTAATCTCCGGTTTGCTAATGTGTAGCTACATGACTTATGGCAACTTTCTCAACCACTCTGGACTCCAGTTTCCTCACTTATAAAATGAAAATGGTACGCTAATTCACAATATAGAACACTATAAAGGAAATTTAAAAAATGAAGTGGATCTATATGCATTTATCTGAAAAGAGCTCTAAGATCTTAATAAAAAAAGTCATAGAATATAGAATGATTTCAGTTATGCACAAACTAAAGATAAAACTATATTATTTACATAGATACATAAACACAAAGATGTAAGTACAAATTCTCCAAAAACAGTCTTGAAAGATACATGCCAAACTGTTACTGCTCGTTACTTCTGGAAAGAAGAGTGGAACTAAAAAAGGTCTTAAAGGGGACTTTAAAGTCTGTATAATTTTGTATTGTTTGAATTGTTATAGGTATGTATTAACTGTATAACTTCTAAAAAATTATAAAAACAATAGAAATAATAATACCTATACCTCAAGAATAGTAACAACAAAATAAGATGATGCATGTAAAACATCCAGCACCATGTCTAGTCAATAAATATTATTTCCCCTTTTGTTTTTCTCTTTCTAACCAAATGAGATAACAAGTCTTTAACTTTAAATAATAATAATGATGACAGCTAATATTTATAGAAGATTTAAAATTTACAACTATTTTTCATATACATTATCTTATTAATACTTTCATTTTACAGAAGAATTGACAGACTGGGGAGGTGAAGTGATCTTTCAAGTTTCTAGAGCTAATAAGTAGTGAAATCACTTCTGACTCAAAATTCTCACTTTCTTTTATCTCATACATAAGTATTTTATCATCCAGAATGCCCACAAAATAGCTGGATTCAGTCCCCTCAAAAGCCCTAGATCCCAGGTAAGAATCACCCAGGCACGTCTCAGGCCTGTACCTTGAACACAGGGTCACAGTCAGCCCCAGTGAGTTCAATGAGATAGTCTAGGTCTTGCTGGACAATGAAACAGCTTCCATCACCTAAAAGGCAAAAAGAAAAATTTAGATAACTAAAGAAAAAGCTGTGCGCAAAGGAGCTTTAAAAAAAAAAAAATCAGTATTTTAGTTTATTTCTGTACATCACGAGCCTAAAGAAGATCATCCCAAGACCCAGAATGGCAAACAGGTCTCATTATGTGGGTCAAATATGAGGACCTACAGCGGCTGCCTAGAATGCTGGGTTAGAGGATTTGAAGGACAAGTGCAAGCTCAGTGAGAAGGGCTGTCTTTGATTAGCAATTCCTGCCAAGGGCACAGAGCAAGCAACTGCAGGCTTATGCATCTGATTGCAAACTTACCCTGGACAACGATTTTTTTTTTTTTTTAAGGTTCTACCTATTTATTTAACAGAGAGACAGACAGCCAGCGAGAGAGGGACCACAGGCAGGGCGAGTGGGAGAGGAAGAAGCAGGCTCCCAGCGGAGGAGCCTGATGTGGACCTTGATCCCAGAACGCCGGGATCACGCCCTGAGCCGAAGGCAGACGCTCAACGACTGAGACACCCAGGCGCCCCGGGACAATGATTTTTAACAGGGAATTGTCTATATAAATGTTTTAATGTGCTCCCAAATTATTCAATCAATAAACTTGACCAGATATACGAGGCAAAGGAGCAAAGTTATTATACCAAGAAAATAAAAGAATATTTATTTTTAAACTTAATTTTCTCAAAAGAGCATGGACAAATAAGACTTGGGATGATCTATAAACTGCTGAATAAGGTAAATTTTTTGGTTATTGTTTTACTTAATATGAAATTAGTATATGCTAATTGAAGAAAACTTAAAAACAAACAGAAGTAAAAAAAATCACTCATAATCTACAACTCAAAGATAACATTAACATTTTAATATTTTTCCAATCTTTTTTGTGCAAATTTTTATTTTACATGGTTGAGAACACACTGCATAAAAGAATATCTTTTGGGGCGCCTGGGTGGCACAGCGGTTAAGCGTCTGCCTTCAGCTCAGGGCGTGATCCCGGCGTTCTGGGATCGAGTCCCACATCAGGCTTCTCTGCTATGAGCCTGCTTCTTCCTCTCCCACTCCCCCTGCTTGTGTTCCCTCTCTTGCTGGCTGTCTCTATCTCTGTCAAATAAATAAATAAAATCTTTAAAAAAAGAAAAAGAATATCTTTTGCATTAAGTTATTCTGCATCAACATTGTGACTTTAAAAAATTTTTAATTTAATTAATCTTTTCAAGCTTTTTAAAATTTGAAAAACTGCTGTCCAAAACAACTGTTAATTAATTTTATTTTAATTTATCTGTTAATCTATATCCCAACTAGCAGCATACAGGAAGACCTTATCCTTTCTTGTATTATTAAAAAATCATCTTTTTTTAATGTAAATTTTATTAAATAATCTCTACACCGGTGCAACATGGGGCTCAAACTCACAACCCAAGATCAAGAGTTGCATGCTCTACCAACTGAGCCAGGCAGACACCCCAAAAATCATCTTTTCAATAAAAGAATTATTATTTTTTAGAGATACTTATATAAATATTGACAGGTGAAATAATACAATGTCTGTGGTATGTTTCAAAATACTACAAAGGTTGCGGATTGTAAGGGAATGTGTAAAACAATATGAAACAGGATTAGCCATAAATTGGTAAGAGCTGAAGCCAGATGATGGGTATGTCAAGTTCATTATGCTATTCTCTCTACCTCTGTATCTCTTTGACAATTTCCATAATAAAAAGTTTCAAAATTGTTTAATCTGACAATTTCAATCTCTTCTCTAGTGAAAGAGTCCCGAAGGACCTCAAAGATCATCTATACCCAACTTCTAAACTAGTACAGAATTCCCGTCACAACACCTTGCAGAGTAGCCAACCAGCCTATGCTTCTCCAATCCCCAGAGTCAGTGGTGCTTTCTACAATGCCAGCTTCTCTCTTACGAAATAGAACGTTTTCCTTATATTCAACTGAAATGTGGCTCCTGGTAACTTTCTTTTCTTGGTCTTAGTTTCGTCCTCTGAAAATAGTTATATTAAGATGAATAAGGCACAGTCACTACTTTCAAGGAACCCAGAGTACAGGGAGATACAGACAATCACGGTGTAGGGTGATAAACATAATATGATATATACAATACACCAAAGAATCATGGAGGACCATGCCCCTGGCCCCGCCATAGATCATGCATTTATTTTATTTTTTTTAAAGATTTTATTTATTTATTTGACAGAGAGAGAAAGAGCGAGAGAGGAACACAAGCAGGGGGAGTGGGAGAGGCAGAAGCAGGCCCCCTGCCAAGCAGGGAGCCCGACGCAGGGCTCGATACCAGGACCCCGGGATCATGACCTAAGCCGAAGGCAGACGCTTAACAACTGAGCCATCCAGGCGCCCCATAGATCATGCATTTAAACCTATGTTTATTTATTTATTTTTTAGAGAGAGAGAGGGCATGAATGGCACGGGAGTGGGAGTGGGGTGGGGGGTGAGGGGTAGGGGGTAGAGGGAAAATCTTTTTTTTTTTAAGGAGAGAGAGAGGAGGGACGGAGGGAGAGAGAATCTCAAACAGGCTCCACGCCCAGCATGGAGTCCAACGTGGGGCTCCTTCTCACAACCCCAAGATCATGACCTGAGCCGAAATCAAGAGTCAGACACTCAACCAACTGAGCCACCCATGCATCCCACGAGACAGAATCTTAAGTAGGCTCCACACAGCGTGGAGCCTGATGCGGGGCTCAATCTCATGACCCTAAGGATCATGACCTGAGCAGAAATCAAGAGTCAGATGCTTAACGGACTGAGCCACCCAGGCGCCCCAAACCTATCTTTAAATGAACTATAGGAAGCCATCTCTCTCAAGGGGCCCCTGGACCCACCTTGGCTAGCAATGAACCCATCTCTGAAATTCAGCAGGGACAGAACTGGTGCTCCGGATCTGTGGATGACTTGTACTGGAGCCCTGGAATTCAAAGAAGAAGGGCAATTGTACTTTTTTCTTCAAAAGCAACACTTAACTATATTCAACATATAGTACTAACCACACAAAAGCAAACAGGACAAATGTAGACAGAGATTAAACATTCATACAGTTTCTTTCCTGGCAAGCTCCTTAAATGGTAGATCAAGGTAATCCACTCAAAACCACCTTGGAGTGAATCTAAACATGTCTCTAACTAACACGTCATTGAGCTGAATGAACTAGGTCACCACCAATAACTCCAGTTTTTAGGGGAGGCCTGACATGAGTTTAAGATAACAATGTTAACAATATGTTAATTGTTTTGCTTACAGACAGAATTAAGACAGTTGTGAGAGATTAAAAAAAAAAGATAGTTGTGAGATATTACAAATGTCAGGACTCTTTGAAATGAAAGAGAGAGGTGAGAATCAATTTAATATATATGTAAAGCTTATTTTCTTTCTTTCTTTCTTTCCTTCTTTTAATCTTAAGTAGGCTCCACACCCAACGTGGGGCTCAAACTCATGACCTTGAGATCAAGAGTCACACACACTACCAACTGAGCCAGCCAGGCGCCCCTGTAAGGCTGATTTTCTAATAGTGATGAGATTCCCTACTCCACAGAGGCAAAAACAAGAACAAAAGTAATTTAAATTATGGAAGAAAAGGTCTAAGGTAGTCACTTTTCACTGGAATTTCTTTACTGCTCTTGGAATAATATCCAAACTCCTTCAGATGGTATGCAAGTTCTTTCTAAACAAACTCCTGCTTTCCGGTCTGGCATCACTTCTCACTGCTACCCTGTCTGAAGGGTATATATTTGTCGTATTAAACTACTCAGGGATCCCTGAAAGTGCCATACTTCCACACATCTTCATGCTTCTCTGTACACTCTTCTACCTAGGGCAGACCCCTCTCTTCATTTGGTAACTTCCTACTGGACAAGATCCAATTAAATCTTCATTTCCTTGGAGAAGCACTCCCACCTTCTTCTTTCTCCTTCTCAGTACTTTTTCAAATTCCTGTGTAGAGCCCTGTCAGCCCACTGATCACACTGTATCACTGACATCTTTACTGTTAGACTCCAAATGCCTCAAAGGCAGAATCTGTATCTTTTATTTCTGTTTTTCAGTGCCCTGCACAATGTTTGGTCCCCACAAAAGCCGTTCAGTAAATATCAACTGAACAAAAGGAAGGAAATGGGAGGAGGAAGGGACAGAATTGGAGAAATAGTTAAATCCTGGGATGGAGAGGTTGTGTGATTCTGGGTATCTTTAAGACCAGAATAAAGCCTGTTTCAGATAGGTTCTGATCAAAGCCAAACCAAGAAACACAGCTGGCTTACCTGAACTAAAAACGATCAATCTTAGGCCAGCCCAGATTTAATACCGCTGAGAAATTACTGAGCTCCTCAAAATTAAAAGTTCTATATAATCATTTTAAGCGAAATGTTAGTTCATTATTTAAGCTTAGATTCCAAAGTCATCACTACAATAGGACAATCATAACAGCATGAATCAAATTACCTTTTAATATGATTCCAGGAATAATAAGAACAATCAGACAACTCACACCGGAAAACCTTTATAAATGGAAAAATATACCCTTGATTCAACAGTCATCTACATGCTATGCTAAATCACTGTTAAAGCTAATAAAAATTTCCACTCTGTAGAAGACCTGCATCATGCAAATGAAGGGTGACTCACCTTGGACTCCTCACGTCCAGCTGATAAATGTTTCCATCCTGTGTCCCAGCCAGCAGCAAGAAGCCAGAGAGAAAAGTGCAGCAGTTGAAGGCATCTGAGCCAACAAAGAGGAACACCTGGGAACAAGCAGGAGCCAAAACTGCTGCTTAAAGATTAGTTTGTTCTCAGAAATAAACGGGCACCAAAAAAAAGAAAACTTTCCTATTTTTAGAGACATTTTCTTTCTTCTCTCTTTAAGCACTCTGCAACTAAACAAAGTACTCAGCAACGACCGAGGAGGAACCCCTGCCAGGATTTTGGGAACCTGAGGCTCGCCACGAACTTCAGCAGTGTATGTACTACCACCCCAGAGGCAGCAGTTTTCAGACTATTGCCCCTCAACACACTGACTCATAGGACCCTCAGTACCCAACATCTTTCTTCTCCCGCTTCTCATTACAACCCTCCATTTGAGAAACACCTGCAATTCACACATTTAAATTTTGCTTCATGTCACTTCTGACAACCTTTTAAAGGGAGACTCTATGTCGGAAAAGAAACAAGCTCAAATAAAGTGGCAATTTAAAGAATTATAATTCTCCCCACGTGCCTGAAAAAAAAGGAATTATCAGATTTTTATTTGTTCTCTACTATTAGCTCAATCTGATCATTTCTACCTCAAATGTTCTAAAAAGGAAAGAAAAAAAACCAAACCTGGCCAAACAAACAAAACCTGTGATTTCCCTTTGGGAGGAAAAGCAGTGCAGAGGCACTACGATCATAAAGAGTGATGGAAACATCACTAGAACAATGAAGCTAACAAGGAGAAATGAACTGTGGCCAACCCAAATCATTAAAGTTGTCTGGGTGAGGTTGACAGGAGCTGGAAAGAAATTTTAAAAATCAAATCCCAGGGAACTCCAGGCTTAATGGAGTACACTGTGCCCAGCAAATCCTCAGAGGCTGACGGAAGAAAATTCAACTACTTCTTCCATAAAAGACATTCTGGTCACTAACTGATCAAGAGCCCCAAATGCATGAATCCTTGACTCAGAACTCCTTCACATTACCTTGGATATGGAAGGGAATCTACACCTCAACATTTTATACATAGCACACTAAAGCCCAGACAGAAAGTGACTTAACAAAAGTCACAAAGCAGTAGAGCATTAAATCCTCATCATATAACCCTACAAGGTGAGTACTACTATGCCCAGGTTAGTGATGAGGAAACTGAGCCTCAGAATGGTTAAATAACCTATTAAATGTCACAGCCATTGTGGAAGAGCTAGGACGTGAATGTTGCCCTTACTCCAAATTCCATGCTCTTAACACTACCCTCTACTGCCCCTTACTCCTGCAGCTTTCTCAAAAGCTGAACACAGGGAGCAAGCGGAAATGTTTCCAAAACCGCTTTCCAAAAATCAGAGTGATCCAGGATGCCCCAGAGTTCCAGTCTTAGAGGAACCACTTGCCGGCTGCCTGCTCTGCAGTCCCAAGCACTGAAGTTTCTTATCTTCCCGTGCCAACAGCAGCATTTTCGACTCTGTTCCAACCTCCCGTTCACCTGCACGACAGATAAACCATGTCAACAATGGGCTGGGCCGATCAGCTGGCAGTGCCAGAAAGCACAGATCCCAATGACTGTTTATTGAATTACTGTTAGTGATTAAACTTTTATTATGTTCTGTATCTTGACTGTTTGTATTGTTTATATGACTGCACACATTTGTCAAAACTCACAGAACTGATCATTTAAAAGGGTGATTTTTGGGGCACCTGGCTGGCTCAGTTGCTAGTGCATGCAACTCTTGATCTCAGGGCCGTAAGTTCAAGCTCCATGTTAAGGGTAAAAGATTACTTAACAAAATAAGTGTTGTATTTTTTAGATCTTATTTATTTGAGAGAGAGAAAGAGTGCACATGGGGAAGGGGAGAGGGAGAGGGAGAAAGAATCTGAAGCAGACTCCACACTGAGTGCAGAGCCCAGTGTGGGGCTTGATCCCACGACCTCGAGATCATGACCTGAGCTGAAACCAAGAGTCAGATGGTCAACCGACCGAGCCACCCAGGCGCCCCTAAATAAGTTAATTAAAAAACATAAAATAAGATAAAACGGGTAACTTTTACTACATGTAAAATACATGCCAATAAACCCAACTTAAGAATATTAAGTCCTTTGCTATGTGACATGATACCATGTTAGGAGCAGGGGTACAATGTTGAACAAAACAGTCTCTGCCCTCAAAGCTCTTATGGTCTGGAGTAAATGAAATTTATTCATTCACTAAACAAATCTTTAATGAGGGTCTACTATATATTGGACACTATTCTAGGTACTAAGGAAACAGTCATATACAAACAGACAAGGTCCTTACTCTCAAGAATTCTAGTGGAAATAGGAAATAGTGGAATAGGTAAATAAACAAATAGGATATTCTCAGATAGTGATGACTTCTACAAAGGAAATAGAACAGGAAAATCAATAGTGAGTAGATGGTGGAAGGCTGAGTGAGGAAAGGTAATTTTAAATTTAAACTTCAACTGTAAAAAAACTCCATGGACGGGCACCTGGGTGGTGCAGTCAGTTAAGCATCTGACTCTTGGTTTCAACTTAGGTCGTGATCTCAGGGTCATGAGATTGTGCCCCGAGTCAGCTCTGCACTCAGCATGTAGTCTGCTTAAGATTCTCCCTCCCTCTGCCCGCCCTACCCTGCCCAGCCTCTCTAAAATAAATAAATAAATATTTTAAAAAACCCCATGGAGGCCACTTTTCAACTGAGACCTGAATGGTAACCAGAAACTAGTCATGCAAAAAGCTTTGCAAAGTATGGGCAGTATGACAGGAGGCTGGAAAGGAATGCAGAGGTCAGAGAGTGTGTTTGTGATAAGCCAAGTGAAGGGGATAGGATTTTAATATAGGTATAAAAGGAGGTCACTGGAGGAAAGCAGGGACAAAGGAGAGCAACATGACTTGATCTGTGTTTTTTTAAATGGCCACAAATAGTTGCTCTGAGGAGAATGGATTATAGGAGCTAATACAGGGGCACCTGGGTGGCTCAGTCAGTTAAGCATCTGCCTTCGGCTCGGGTCATGATCTCGGGGTCCTGGGATCAGGTCCCAAGTCAGGCTCTCTGCTCAGCAGGAAGTCTGCTTCTCCCCCTCACTCTACGTTCTCTCTCTCTCAAATAAATAAATAAAATCTTTAAAAAAATTTTTTTCATTTAAATTACTTTAAATCGGGATGCCTGGGTGGCTCAGTTGGTTGAGTGTCTGCCTTCAACTCGGGTCGTGATCCCAAGGTCCAGGGATCGAGCCCCGCATGGGGCTCCTTGCTCAGCAGGGAGCCTGCTTCTCCCTCTGCCTGCTGATCCCCCTGCTTGTGCTCTTTCTCTGACAAATAAATAAAATCTTTTTAAAAAATCACTTTAAATCAACAAATTTTAAAAATCTTAACCTTGTTTTAAGTAATATTCGTGGAATATCTTAGGTTTGAAGTAAAATGTGTGTGTATTAAATATATAACTATTAAAGATGTGTACTGCCTGAAATGATCTTGGTTATCACTAATGGCACGTGTATCACACTTTGGAAAAAAGACTCCTCCTATTAATTCCAAAGAGAGTTCAGGGAACATCTGGTGGTTAGCAGTAGTTTTAGTTCTTGGACCACAGTACATCTAAACAGAAAGTTTAAGACAGGAGAGTACCTACAGTGTGTCCAAAGAGAAGGGCAAAATTAACCCAAATCAGTTGAAAACATATGTCCACATAAAAACATGCACATAGATATTTATAGCAGCTTTGTTCATATTTGCCAAAACTTGGAAGCAACCAAGATGTCCTTTAGTAGGTGAATGGATAAATAATAAACTGAGGTATATCCAGACGATGGAATATTATTCAGTGCTAAAAAGCCATAAAAAGATATGGAGGAACCTTAAATGTTTATTACTAAATGAAAGAAACCAATCTGAAAAGACTACTACATAGTTTATGATTCCAACTGTGACATTCTGGAAAAGGCAAAATCATGGACACAGTAAAAATATCAGTGGTTGCCAAGGGTTTTAGGAGAGGAAGGGATGAATTGGTGGAACACAAAGGATTTTTTAGGCAGTGAATCTTCTGTACGATACTATAATAGATACGTCATTATACATTTGTCCAAATCCATAAAATATACAACACCAAGAATGAACCTAATATAAATTATTTGAGTGATAATGATATGTCAATGTAGGTTTATCATTTGTAACACATATACCACTCTGGTGAGGGATGTTGATAAAATGATAATCAGGGAGGATGTCTGGGGCAGAAGGTATACAAAAACTGTACTTTCTTTCTTTCTTTTAGATTATTTATTTATTAGAGAGAGAGAGTGTGTGTGTGTGCAAGTGTGGGCGGGAGGAGGGGAAGGGGGAGAGGGAGGCAGAGATTTCTTAAGCAGACTGCACTGAGCGTGGAGCCTGAAATGGGGCTCAATCTCACGACCCTGAGATCACAAACTGACCCAAAACTAAGAGTTGGATACTTAACCAACTGAGCCATCCATGCACCCCAAAAACTGCACTTGCTGCCCAATTTTGCTGTGAACCTAAAATTGCTCTAAATAATGAAGTGTTTTCTTGAAAATTTTATTTTTAAGTAATCCTTACACCCAATATGGGGCTTGAATCCACAACCCCAATATCAAGAGTCACATATTCCACTGACTGAGCCAGCCAGGTGCCCCCTAAAGATTTTTTTTAAAGATTTTATTTATTCATTTGAGAGAGAGAGAGAGAGAGAGAGACCAAGAGAGCACAAGCAGGGAGAGAGGCAGAGGGAGAGGGAGAAGCAGACTCCCCGCTAAGCTGGGAAACTGACGTAGGGCTCGAACTCAAACCTGGAGATCATGACCCAAGCCGAAGGCAGACACTTAACCATCTGAGCCACCCAGGAGCCCCTGCCCCTAAAGATTTTTTTAAACTAATCTCTACACCCAACATGGGGCTCAAACTTGTAACTCTGAGATCAAGAGTCACATACTCTACCAACTGACCCAGCCAGGTGCCCCCCACTACTAACTACTCTAATCCAACCTCTGACCCAGCCAAACATATCTTTCTACCCAACAGTCAATTTCACCTCCAAACTACTTTAATGTGAACTGCCCCCAGACTTACCCCCAGCTCCCATTCTCCCCCATCCTTCCCATTCTTGTCTATTCAACTCAAATTCATCCTCCAAGGTTCAAGTCAACTTCTTTGTGACGGCTTTCTCATCTATACTAACCTCAAAATATAAAATACTCTCTTCTTCCAAAAAACTATTTTATTTATATTAAGAATAATTAAGTTGTTTCAGCTAAATTTTTCTTGTTGTTTTATAGGCATCAGTTTCATCTGCTAAACTAGATTGAACTTACTCAAACGTAATTAACAATGACATATACTTCTTTTATCGATTCCAAAGCAACAGAAACATAGTAGGTATGCAATTATGCTGAAAATACAAATACCAGCCAAAAAGCAGGGAAAGATGAGGAAGAAAAGGAGAAGCTAAGGCAAACACTGAAGGTGCCTAAGGAAACAAAACAAGTTCAATATATCATTATCAACTTACTGGGCGACTGCTCGGGGGAGCCGAGGTTTATGGAGTTGTCAGCAGCGCCCACAGCCACTCCATTGATGGAAGAACCACAGTCTGCAATGACTCCCAGGCAGGCTGAGCGCCCACAATCCCAAAGTCGTGCTGTCCCATCTCGAGAACCAGACACCACATTCCTCCCCCGATCAACAATGGCTGTATCCAGAATACCTGGCAAGAGAAAAAAAAAAAAAGATCCTAAGATGGAGTGGGTCGTAAAGGAACTACAGGAGCAGAGAAGATGGATCTGCATCAATGACTCCATTGCCTCACAAACATGTACTGGATATGTACTACATGCTGGGCCAGTTCAAGTGCTAGAAAAACAGAAATAGAACAGAGTCCTTGCTTCCCAATGGTTCAAAGACTAGCCCTTAGAGACAGACATGGAAAAGGTTTAGACTTAATTCTTAGTGGAGTGTCCTAGAACAGTGGTTTTCAAGTTTTAATTTTGGCTTTAAAACATGTTTTTTAAATAAAAATTAAGAAGACATCTTAGTGCAGTTTGAAAATCACTGTCTTATTGCTTCCACTGAGAACTGAAAGGATTAATCTTCCTGTCTTAAAAAAAGATGTGACTTCTGGTCTGGCCAAGAGACAGCAGCCCCATTTCTCCCAGGTCCTTCCCCTTATAAATGAAAAAAATCTGGACATAAGACAGAAAGTATAAGAATACTGGAAAGATGGAAAGAAGGTCACCCAGGGATCTGAAGACTTAAGAACAACAGGGTAACAAATTCCCTGGATTTCCTTATTGTTTCCCATACATCCTGGATAGGATACTGCAGAAGCCTCCATCAAGGAATTGATTTTTTTTTTAAAGTGCACAAATTTAAAAAACAAAAACAAACAACCCAACTCCAAGAAATGTCTGTTGCAAAAGACTGGGAAAGAGGTGGCCTAACAGAAAATTTTGGCAATTTACTCAAATAGCAAGAGAAAAACTGCTACTTCCCCTTCCCCAAGGTCAGTGAGGCTAAACAGGGAGTGATCTTCTACCCTACTCCCACTGAAGCAGGAGGCAGCAGTCCAATTCCCTTGACCCTTGACAGTGATCAGGCCCAGCAGGGTACTGCCAGCAGGGGCCAGTGGTGAGCTGAGCCTCTACCCTGACCTGGCAACAAGTGGAAAAAGGAAAAACAAAGTTATGGGAAACAGCACTCTACTTTCCCCCAACGCCCCCCCTCATAATATGGTGGCAACTAGTATGGGTCTCTTCACTCTTAGATGACAAAAATAAAAGAAAGAGGAACCCTACAGGAGCTGGAACCTATGACAAATTACTCTAGAAAGAAGCTATGAAAATAGTAGGCAGCCCTTGAAAGAGAAGCAGCCAGAGCAAAGACCTACCAGAAGCCACAAAGGCTTTAGATATCAAACCAAACTGATAGAGTCCTCAACATAAAAACCAAGATGAAAAAGCATTTGCCTTCAAGAAAAGATTCAGCTGAATCACATATAAACATCCTAGCCAATGTCTGGGAAATAAGAATGCTAAGTGAAACTATGACCAAAATAAGCATTAGTTAAGAAGTAGAGCAACACTCACACATCTAGGCATGCTTTTAACAAGTTTACTCTATTAAAATTATCTCGTTTTACTATTACATTAAGCTGGTTTAATGTTGCTAGGAAGCAAACACACACATATGAGGGAAGGGGAAATGTATGCGTGTACACACGCACTTGTGTGTGTCTGTGTACATGGAAAGTAATGGCTGCGATTCAGATCTCAGAAAAAATGAGCTTTGAAGCACCTACTATTACTTGGAGGCAGAATATCCTATTTCAAAGAAAATTTGGAGAAGTTGAAAATAATGGCCCAAGTGCTGAAAATGCAACCTGACCTCCTAAAATTATTCCACAAATGTAAGCAGCGTTCCTACCATGGTGAGCAAAAAACTCAACCAATCAACTACCATGGTGTTTTATTTGGCCTCAACATTTTCATAGATTATGAATGATCTGGTGCTTATTAGAAAGAACTGTGATTATTAAGTTGTTATTATTCAAAGGATTGTATTATATATACCTCCAAATTCACCAACCTTAATTAAATGGCCTGGGCAATTTAAAAACTTCAAACTGAAGTATACCTTAGAGCTACATAGAAGACTCACATACAATAGTCTCCCCTTATCCACAGTGTCACTTTCTGTGGTCAAACACGGTCTGAAAATATTAAATGGAAAATTCCAGAAATAAATAATCATGTGTTTTAAATTGCAAGCTGTTCTGAGTAGCATGATGATGATAGACTTCCACTATCCCACACCATCATGCCCAGGACGTAAATCACATCACTTTACCCAGCATACCGACGCGGTATCCATTTGCCTGTCACATATCATAGGTTTGTACATACAGGAAAAGATAGTATATAAACACTTCAGTACTAGCCGCAGTTTCAGGCATCCACTGGAGGTCTTGGAAGGTATCCCCCATGGATAAAGGGGGACTACTATATTACAAAGACAAAACTACTTTCAGTTTATCTTTCATCAGAAAGATTTAAAAACATACACAAATCTCATCTCCACTTGTTAATTAAAGAACACGCTAATCCTTTATTTATATATAAAATATGTATCTAAAAATGTAGGGGAAAACCAATTACATATTAACTAGGATCATATTTGTTGCTACTGGAAAAATTCAATTAGAGCGAGTCTATTCTATTAGAAATAACTATTTCTGCTTTTCACATATAACAAGTATGTTAAAACATCACAAAGCTCACCCTCCCTGGCAGGGATTTAGCTTTATATTTTATATGAACAATAACATTTATTGTGCATTTTTATAATACCAGGGATTATGCTAAATTCTTCATATGTACCATCTCATTTAATATTGCTATTCCCATTTCACATGAGGAAACTAAGGCTCAGAATAGTTAAGCAACTTTCTGCAGTCATACAGATTATATATAGGTGGAAGAATTAAGATTTAAACCAAGATTTATACGTCTCCAAATCCCATGTTTAAATACTCTACATACTGCCTCACTTACTATCATATTTTCATATACTAGAAGCAATAAGCAAGCCAGGTACCTATTTAAACTAACAAAAGTTTATCCTTTACACAAGATCTTTATACAGAGCTACTTTGTTAGTGTCCTAATGGTTCTCTGCAATAAGCATCAGGCTATGTTCAGTCCGGTGTTCCTGGTGGTTTCTTTAATGTCTCGCTTGCCAAGACTTAACCTAGGCAATAAAAGACCATGTTCACTTTCAACACACACTATCTTCTTTTGGGGGGGGCAGGCAGCAAAACAAGGTTTATTGAGTGATAGCAAAGTGATCATACAAAGCTCCCGAAGAGGGAGGGGACCCCAGAGGGTTGCCCAACACTCACTATCTTCTGTTTCTCTTTAGTCACCACTCGTGAAACCACTAAAGATCACACATGCAGGTAATAATTCTTTTTTTTTTTTTTTAAATATGAGATCATTCTTTTTTTTTTTTTTATTTATTTATTTATTCGACAGAGATAAAGACAGCCAGCGAGAGAGGGAACACAAGCAGGGGGAGTGGGAGAGGAAGAAGCAGGCTCATATCAGAGGAGCCTGATGTGGGGCTCGATCCCATAACGCCAGGATCACGCCCTGAGCCGAAGGCAGATGCTTAACCGCTATGCCACCCAGGCGCCCCTGCAGGTAATAATTCTTTATTCTGTTTTTTATGTAGTTCATGGCCTCTGCTAATAAACATGCTTCAAAATCTTGTAACTAAAGAGATTAAAAAAGGAGCCATACAACACAATTGGAATTCATGTGGTTGGAGACAGTGAACCATATGCTGCTAAACTACCAGAGATTACTTTTGATTTTCGGTACTGTGGAAGAATGGGCAACACCAAATCTGGCCCTACTTTACAGAAATACCTGGGGAGGAGCATTCAAGACCTGACAGACATTAGCCTGGATCTGACTTCATGTCATTTCTCCCAGTTTATCACTTCTATTCAACCTAATAAAATTCCTCCTCTCAATTAAAAAAACAAACAAAAAACTTGAGAGTTGTTATATCCAGAGAAGCTCCCACCCCATCCCAGGACTTTCTCATAAGGCCAAAGAATGAATAAAAGATTTAATCAGATTAACAAACATTATGTAATTCATTCTAAGCTAAGTGACACCCATGTATTCTTAGGAAGAAATGAAGAACACTGGGCAATTGAGGACTCCCGTGGTGGGCACACTCAACTGCAGTTGCCCAAAGGAATTCCTAAGTTGCGTGTGCATTGACACTGAATACGCATTTTGTTAAGTTCATGAACAATCTGGGGCGCCTGGGTGGCACAGCGGTTGGGCATCTGCCTTCGGCTCAGGGCGTGATCCAGGCGTTATGGGATTGAGCCCCACATCAGGCTCCTCCGCTATGAGCCTGCTTCTTCCTCTCCTACTCCCCCTGCTTGTGTTCCCTCTCTCGCTGGCTGTCTCTATCTCTGTCAAATAAATAAATAAAATCTTTAAAAAAAAAAAAAAAAGTTCATGAACAATCATGTCTTGATCCACTGAAAACTTCCCCGTGCCTCACAAATTCAGAAGGATGGACAGATGTGAGGTGAGTACCTCAGGGTTCCTCTAGACCTATATGGCTCCTGGACTCCCCATCTATGCAGGCCACTTTGACTGCAGGTAATAATTCTTTATTCTGTTTTTTATGTAGTTCATGGCCTCTGCTAATAAACATGCTTCAAAATCTTGTAACTAAAGAGATTAAAAAAGGAGCCATACAACACAATTGGAATTCATGTGGTTGGAGACAGTGAACCATATGCTGCTAAACTACCAGAGATTACTTTTGATTTTCGGTACTGTGGAAGAATGGGCAACACCAAATCTGGCCCTACTTTACAGAAATACCTGGGGAGGAGCATTCAAGACCTGACAGACATTAGCCTGGATCTGACTTCATGTCATTTCTCCCAGTTTATCACTTCTATTCAACCTAATAAAATTCCTCCTCTCAATTAAAAAAACAAACAAAAAACTTGAGAGTTGTTATATCCAGAGAAGCTCCCACCCCATCCCAGGACTTTCTCATAAGGCCAAAGAATGAATAAAAGATTTAATCAGATTAACAAACATTATGTAATTCATTCTAAGCTAAGTGACACCCATGTATTCTTAGGAAGAAATGAAGAACACTGGGCAATTGAGGACTCCCGTGGTGGGCACACTCAACTGCAGTTGCCCAAAGGAATTCCTAAGTTGCGTGTGCATTGACACTGAATACGCATTTTGTTAAGTTCATGAACAATCTGGGGCGCCTGGGTGGCACAGCGGTTGGGCATCTGCCTTCGGCTCAGGGCGTGATCCAGGCGTTATGGGATTGAGCCCCACATCAGGCTCCTCCGCTATGAGCCTGCTTCTTCCTCTCCTACTCCCCCTGCTTGTGTTCCCTCTCTCGCTGGCTGTCTCTATCTCTGTCAAATAAATAAATAAAATCTTTAAAAAAAAAAAAAAAAGTTCATGAACAATCATGTCTTGATCCACTGAAAACTTCCCCGTGCCTCACAAATTCAGAAGGATGGACAGATGTGAGGTGAGTACCTCAGGGTTCCTCTAGACCTATATGGCTCCTGGACTCCCCATCTATGCAGGCCACTTTGACTCCTTAGACCAGTCAGTTCTTCAGGGTGAATGTGAGGAAGGCTCCAAATATCTTTACTACTATTCCTTCTCAGTGCACCTATGTACTGACAGTGTTAGAAATAACCTTGCTGGGGCGCCTGGGTGGCACAGCGGTTAAGCGTCTGCCTTCGGCTCAGGGCGTGATTCCGGCGTTATGGGATCGAGCCCCACATCAGGCTCCTCCGCTGGGAGCCTGCTTCTTCCTCTCTCTCCCCCTGCTTGTGTTCCCTCTCTCGCTGGCTGTCTCTATCCTCTGTCGAATAAATAAATAAAAATCTTTAAAAAAAAAAAAAAAAAAAAGAAATAACCTTGCTAAGGTTAACATATATTTGCTAGGTGATCTGTATGTAACCTAACAAATCACTATAAAGAAATATTAAAACTTAAAACTCAACCACAAGTTATTTGTAATATAGTCAGGTACACAGAGCAAAAGACTAGTTTAAACCGTAAGTATAGGGCAATGCATAATTACATGTCAAATGAGTGGCACAGATGATGTGTACTATGGTTCCAAAGGAGGGAACAAGGTAAGGAATTATTTGGGGTTGTTAATACTTTTTCAAAAATATCCAAACCTGTAAAATATGAATAACATTTATCACCTTTTTTAACCTTCTGATTAAAGAGAAAACATCTCTAAATCATAATTTTTTCTCACAAACCAACCAGTTACAAAGGGAAAATGTTCTCATTCTGTCTCTATAACCTGATATCAACTGGCTATATGGCTATTCCATTTTTAAAATCTGAACTGTGACTTAAATCCATAAGAACTCACAGTCAGTACCAAGCTCTATCTTTGATATCTAGTGATACAGCCATTTGCCACCCAGCTTCTACTATCACCTCAGTCAAAGGACTAATCATGAGAAAATGTTGGTACGCATCTCTCTCTCCTGGCACACTAGCAGATAACCTTCTGGGGAGGACCTTTTTTTCACTTATCAATTGTGGAAAACAACTATCTGTGTAAGGAAGTTAGTTCTAGATAGCAATAACAAGACTCAGTGTCAAAGGAATTTCTAATCCTTGAGGAAACAGCTCATTTAAATGGCCAGTTAGAGGAATTATTTGTGTTTTTAATAGATACGTAGCTTCTGTTTCTACCTTTTTGGTGATTTGTCTCTGGGGATCATTAGAGAAGCCTTTTGGAGAAATCACCCTTCATACCTCCTTTGTGACCTTTGAAGGTCACCACACAGCTAGCATCTTCAGCTGACCAGATCTTCAGCTGGGCATCCATTCCCCCACTCAGAACCACAAGGCCTGATGGGAAAAACCTGCAACAATTCACATCAAACACATGTCCTTCCAATACTCTCTGGAAAAACAAAAGAAAATTCCATGCTAGTTCTCTTGTCCATCCCCTGATATTCTCTTACCTCTCACATCCTTGGTCCCTTAAATGAAATATCTACATACTACCCCTACATGTCGGGTTTTAAAACTATGGAGGTCCAAAAGGATCTCTTTAGCTCATCTGTATACCAGGTAGTGTTCTAAGAGCTACCGACTCCCCTTCCTATAGCTCTGGCTACAGATGTTTGGATTTGAACTCCAAGGTTCTCACAGCCATCCTTAAGTCTAGTTCTACTTATAAGGAGCTGAGGAGGCTTGAGGACTCTTTTACTCACCTCTTCTTAAAATCTCTGTATAGATGAGAGGGGCTCAGCCATATAATGAGTATAACAGCCTAGCTAATCTGTCTTAGAAGCTGATCACTGAAGACAGTTCATACCAAGGGACCACCCACTTAGACATTCACTGGCCTGGCTTCCCCACTGTTCCAGCCCCAATCTGTTCTGGCAAATCACCAAGACTGAGGATAGTTTTAAGATTAACAAATGGGAGAACAAAGATCAATTGAAGTGCAGTGGTCCTATAAGTTTAGAATGCACCACTCTTCTTTCTGTGACCCAGTCTAAGGCTTCTCAGACCACCCTTCATGTATAAGACCCTAAAAGCATATCCAAAGCCTTTACTCTGAGCTCGCCATTGGAAGCTTGCCAGATCTTCATGCTCCCGTCAGTACTAGAAGACACACCAAGGCCACCTCCACTGGAAATGTCGAGGCATGTTATCTGTTCAAAAGACAAAATAACTAATGTTAAAATAATGAAATGCTCTCTTCCCCTGAAATATGTTAAAGATCTCCCCTGTTTCACACTGCTCCAAGACTTCTTCAAGTCTAGGCTTTCCAGCACCAAGGACATGTGTTTTCACATGAGGATTGAGGTGTCATCACCTATCTCCTAACAAGGCTAGCACCAACACCTTTTATTTCTCAAAACAAAAAGATGTTCTTGTAATCATCTATAGTCTCCTACTTCAACTAAAAAGTTTTTACTATCCCCATATCATGTCCATCGTTTCCATCTTTTGCTATTTTTTTTAATTCTTTAAGATTTTATTTATTTATTTGACAGAGAGAGAGAGCACAAGCGGGGGAGCGGCAAGCAGAGGGAGAGGAAGAAGCAGGCTCCCTACGGTGGAGGAGGGAGCTCAATGCGGGGCTCGATCCCAGGACCCTGGGATCATAACCCGAGCTAAAGGCAGACACTTAACCGACTGAGCCACGCAGGCACCCCTCTTTTGCTATTTTAAAATTAAGATACCTGATTCTTAGGAACCCATGTACACAAAAGACAGTCAACTAAAATATACCAGAAGGATTCAAGAAAAAGCAAAGATACTTCCAATTTACTACTTCACATTCCCTCTATAAAATCCTAATTGTGTGTATGTGTGTATTTCAGAATAAGTAACAAAAAATTCTGATTCATGTATGCAGTTTCAACATTAGCAATCACTTCATGCATAAGCAATGATCATACGCATGCATACATACATACCCTTTTTATTAAAAAACACCCAGCTGCAAATATTCCAGAAATGTAGGACTGAGATATATAATCCCAGACATATTCCCAGCAACAATGATTCCCATAAGACCTAAATTATTAAGGGAAAAGTAGGGTAGGCTTTAATTATCCAACTTTCCATTTTTCTTTGTTCTACGACATTTAAGCCATAATGAGTAAGTTTGGCAAGAACTAAAGGGATATATCTGTCACCTTTAATACTTCTAAGACTTCTTCTTATTTTGGTTCCTCAGAAGAAAAGTACTGTCTTTTTTTTTTTTTTAAGATTTATTTATTTATTTTAGAGAGAGCGAGAGCACGTGCATGCACAAGGGGAGAGGCAAAGGGAGAGAGAGAATCCTTAAGCAGACTCCCTGCTGAGCATGGAGCCTGATGTGAGCTTAATCTCACGACCCTGAAATCATGACCTGAGCCACAACCAAGAGCCGGATGTTTAGGCAACTGAGCCACCCAGGCGTCCCAGAATAAAAGTACTACTAATTTAATTGTGGATCCTTTAATTTTAAGGATTATGACAACAATTAACCTTTATATCATGTTTTATCACTTATAAAACATTTTCAAATACATTATATCACTTGATTTTCATATTAATCCTATTCTGCTCCTAGCTTCCTTCCCATTGCTAGGTACTGGAAACACGGCAGTAAATGTGACATAGCCCTGCCTTCACATTCTAGCACAGGAGTACCCATCTCTCAGATCTACCTTTCTTCTCCAAACCACTGCTACCACCCTTAATCCTGGGGCCTTAAGCTTGAATACTAGTATCATCAATTAACTTTTCAATTCTGTCTGGCTCCCCAACTACATAACAAGCTCTGTAAGTGTCAGAAAAATGTCCAGCACTTTTTTTTTGAAAGATCTATTTTTAAGTAATCTCTACACCCAACACAGGGCTCAAACTTACAACCCCAGGGGCGCCTGGGTGGCATAGCGGTTAAGCGTCTGCCTTCGGCTCAGGGCGTGATCCCAGCGTTGTGGGATCGAGCCCCACAAGGCTCCTCTGCTATGAGCCTGCTTCTTCCTCTCCCTCTCCCCCTGCTTGTGTTCCCTCTCTCGCTGGCTGTCTCTATCTCTGTNAAAAAAAATTTTAAAAAAAAAAAAAAAAAAAAAAAACTTACAACCCCAAGATCAAGAGTTGCATGCTCTACCGCTAGGCATCCCTGTCCAGCGCTTTCTTAACACAACCACAGACGACGTACATAGTAACTACTCAACAAATACCAAATGACAGCAGTTTGGTAATTAGGATGAGGTACCTTAACAATACTAGGTAGGTGAATAAAGCCATCTGACCCACAGCAATAAGTGCAACTACTGTCCCCATTTGCAGGACCCCAGAAACAAGATATTTGAACACTTTCCTGAAACACTCACTCTGAAACAGACTTAATCCCTAAAGCAAAATAGCTCAACTCCTCTCCTGACTCGGGTGTGATCTATTCAACTGCTAGCTAGGCACTACCTTTGGCTTTATAGTGGTCACCTCAAACTTAACATGTTCAGAACAGAACTCTCATTTCCCTCAGCTTCAAACCAATACAACTACTTGACCTCAATCAGTAAATGGCACCACAATTTACCCACTTCTTTGGAAAATTCTGGAATGATCCCAACTCCTCATTTCCTCTCACATTTCACATCCAAGTCATTAGCAAATCCCGTCTGGTCCCACACCCCCAAGAATGTAGGCGCTACACAACAGTTTTATTCATTGCTATAGTCCCAGTGCCCAGAGTACGTGGATTATAATAAGTGATTAATAAATGGATAAATCACCTAATAATGAACTGAAATAAGAGGAAAGGAGAATAAGAAATAGAAAAAGGGTGGGGCGCCTGGGTGGCACAGCGGTTAAGCATCTGCCTTCGGCTCAGGGCGTGATCCTGGCGTTATGGGATCGAGCCCCACATCAGGCTCCTCCGCTATGAGCCTGCTTCTTCCTCTCCCACTCCCCCTGCTTGTGGTTCCCTCTCTCACTGGCTGTCTCTATCTCTGTCGAATAAATAAATAAAATCTTAAAAAAAAAAAAAAGAAAGAAAGAAATAGAAAAAGGGCACAATTAGGGCGCCTGCGTGGCTAAGTCAGTTAAGCATCTTCCTTCGGCTCAGGTTATGATCCCAGGGTCCTGGGATCAATCCTTGTGTCAGGCTCCCTGCTCAGAGGGAAGTCTGCTTCTCTCTCTGACCCTCCCACCTGCTTATGCTGTCTCTCACTCTATCTCTTGAATAAATTTTTTTTTAAAAAAGGCACAATTAATAATTTTTTAAATGACCTATTTCTCTCAACTATACTCAAATAAGTAAATTTGGGGCGCCTGGCTGGCTCTGTCAATAGAGCAAGTGACTCTTGGGGTGCCCAGGTGGCTCAGTCGTTAAGCGTCTGCCTTCAGCTCAGGGTGTGATCCCGGCGTTCTGGGATCAAGCCCCACATCAGGCCTCTCTGCTGGGAGCCTGCTTCTTCCTCTCCCACTCCCCCTGCCTGTGTTCCCTCCCTCTCTGGCTGTCTCTATCTCTGTCAAATAAATAAATAAAATCTTTAAAAAAAAAAATAGAGCAAGTGACTCTTGACCTCAGGGTTGTGAGTTCAAGCTCCACTTTGGGCATAGAGCTTACTTAAAAATATATTAATAATTTAATTTAACTTAAAAATGTTTTTATGTTATATGTATTATATATACTGTATTCTTACAATAAAGTAAGCTGGAGAAAAGAAAAAAAAATGACCTATTTCTCAAAAGGTTTCCCCAATTCTGCCAAAAAGTTCATCACTTCCTCCCTACTTCCTAGTAGTCTTCAGCACTATATTCATATATTGTAGTGGTTGTCAACCAGGGGCAAATTAGCTCATCACATTTGATGATGTGGAAACATTTTTAGTTGTCACAACTGGGGAAGAGCCCCCTACAATAAAGAATTACCCAGCTCAAAATGTCAGTAGTACCATGACTGGGAAACTTTGATATATTCTATTGTATCCTCTCAGTTAATATATTGTCCCTGGAGGGGACAGAGATATTGTTACCTTATCTGTTTTACATATCTTTGGAGCCCTAGTTTCTAGGTCTAAAAAATAATGAAATCTGAACTATCCAGTTCTTCCAAAGTGACAGAACACTGAAGAGTAGATTATAGGTCATACCAGCTATCTCGTTTCTCCAAACTTGTATTAAAGAGAAAAGGAAACTAACAGTTATTGAATAGCTATTATATATCAGACAAGTAACAGACACTACCCTCATATAATACCCTCAAAAATCTATTAAGATAGGTATTCTTTCTATTTTTCAGTTGAGAAATCTGAGGTTTAAGAAGTGATTAAGTAATATCCCCAAGGTGACACAACAGAGCCAGGATGCAAACCTAGGTCAGAGTTTAAAGCTAAAGATCCATTTCTTAGTTCCAGCAAAAAACAGATCAACAAGATAATCCTAATTATAAGATAAATTTGACAATTCAAGAGAGTGAGATAAAGGATGGATTACTTTATAGTGCCTTGATATGCTAATCATTTAAAAAGAGTTAAGGTAGATCCCTATTTTAAACTAAGTAACAAAAATAAAGTTTGAAATATAAAAAAAATTAAACATAAAAATTCAAAGAAAATACTATATTTATAATTTTACTTAACACCTGTATCATGCTTATTATGTTTTACACCAAATTCTGTTTCAATCCTGTAACAACCCCATGACATATTACCTTTACCCCTATTTTACAAATAAAGAACCTGTGACACAGAGGGTAAGCACCTGCCTTAGGTCACAGTAAGAGGTCAAACCAAAATTCAAATCCAAAGAGTCAAATCCAATGAGTCTATCACTTGAGTCCGTGCTCTTACCTATTATGCTGTACAATTAAAAGTGAATATATATAAGGACACCTGGGTGGCTCAGTCAATTAACTGTCTGACTCTTGATTTTGGCTCAGGCCATGATCTCAGGGCTCTGAGACTGAGTCCCACATCAGGCTCCATGCTGGGCATGGAGCCTGCTTAAGATTTTCTCTCTCCCTGTGCCTTTCCCCCCACCTATCTCCCTCTCTTAGAAAAAAAAAAGTGAATATATATAAAATCATGGACTACTCTCAGCAGGACCCCAAAAGTAATTACCATAAAGGAATAAATCGATGGGCTTTATTATCTACAAATAGACCAAAATACACCCCAAATCTAGTATATTCCTCTGTTCTTTTCACCTGATATTTTTTTCTTCTTTTTTTGTTAAAGTTTTTTAAAATTTTCATTGTTACAGTTATATTCTATCCTTTCAATATATTTATTTTTGTATACAAATGAGTTTTTCTTTCTCTTTCTTTTTTCCTTTTTGAAACTAAATTTAAAATTTATTCCATCTTCATGGGTAAAGACACTACAGGGCAGGGTGGGTACACAAGGCAAAGAAAACAAACTCTTCTCCCATTTAGCCAGATGCAGCATTTTGGCAGTTTTATGATAATACAGGTTGGCTTCATTAATTGACTCGGGCTGAAAGCTGGCAATGGCAAATGTTTGCAATTTAGGATCTTCCTCCATTGTTACTCCAAGGATCTTAATTCCTAAACTACACTATTAGCTCTGAAATGGTGTATACTGTAACATTCTTCAAGCTCTCACATCTTATTCAGAATCTGACACTCTTCTTAAGGGAGAGAACTCTTAAAGCTGTCTTCCTCTTGGCTAACCCAGTCCACTAGCAATCCTAAAAATTATCATATGAAAATAAAACTGTTCTCCCAAGCATTGATTGAAACTGTTGTGCTGGGATCCTTTTTCAGAGCCTTAGCTCCTTGAGTGAAAAGAGAGATCCTAACCAATTGCTTCCATGAATAATAACCCTAGTTCAATGAACCTAATGTCCTTCGCAGCAAAACTCAAGAGGTCAGGCAAACCCTGATCATCCTGACAAGTTTATCAGTATTTACATACAAAGAATATTTAAAACTGATCCCAGACTAAGTATTGCAACCATAATCCCAAGAAATCTTTCAGTTTTAGCAAATGGAGCTCCTGCAAGATGCCAGAGCAAGTGAAAAATCATCTCAAAGCAAAGAGTGATGCATGCATCTTTTCCAAATGAGAGGAAATCAAGGAGGAAAGAAAAATCCTCCCTTCTAAACTCATCAAATCAATGGCTATTTTCACAGCCTTAACTGACAAAATCCAGTGTCCTCAATATCCTGATTGAGGGAGTCTCTTTTCAGGGTGACTGTCGAGGTCAAGAAGAGCTTTCAGGCTTTTTTTGCCATGGCCCATGAATTCCAGTCCTTCAATGGGAATCTCCTTCTCCTCTATTGCTTTCTGAACACACTGCTGATACTGCTTGAAGAGGCTGGTGCATGGGTCTTGGGAGCTGTCCCCCTTGAGGAACTTCTCGGCAAACAAGCGATTGAAGCACTTGGTCATACTCGCGCTTCATCTCAGTGCAGGCCTGCCCTATGCTATTCATGGCGGCAGGAGTTAAGTTTTTCATTCTTTACAATTTTGGGATATAGTTTCTTCCAATAAACAGACCAAAACACACCCAGAATATAATGTATTGCTCTGCTCTGTTCACCTGTCTGCTTATATTGCCTCTTTTTTTTTTTAGCTTTTAATTTTCATTTTTACAGTACATTCTAACCTTTCATTGTATTTCATTTTAGTTTTGTACATATATAAGTTTTTCTTTCTTTACAATTTTGGGATTTAGCTTTCTAACAAACAAACAAAATACATGCAGGATCCAGTATATTACTCTATTCTGTTCACCTGTCTGATTATATTGTTTTGTTTTTCGGTTTCAGGTCTCGTCTGATTTGTTTAGTGTATATTTCTCTGGGGTCTTTGTTGCCATTTTAGTATTTCATTCTCTCATTCATCTATTCTTCTCTGAAAAGAATGGAAAGGGAAAGAGGGAAAAGAGGGAAAAACTCACCTCAAAAAAGAGAATAAGAGGCAGTACTGACTGCCAGGGACCTAATCAGTATGGACTTAGGTAAGATGTCAGAACTAGAGTTCAGAATAACGATTATAAAGATCCTAGCTGGGCTTGTAAAAAGCATAGTAGACACAAGAGAATCCCTTTCTGGAGAAATAAAAGAACTAAAATCTAATCAAGTCTAAAAAAAAAGTCTATTAATGAGATACAATAAAAAATGGAGGCTGTAACTGCTAGGATAAATGAGGCAGAAGAGAGAATCAGTGATACAGAAGATGAAACGATGGAGAATAAAGAAGTTGAGAAAAAGAGAAAAACAACTACTGGATGGGGGGGAATTCGAGAGATAAGTGATACCATAAGGTGAAACAATATTAGAATAATTGGGAATCCCAGAAGAAGAGGAGAGACAGAAAGACAGGGCAGAAGGTATACTGGAGCATATTATACCAGAGAACTTCCCTAATCTGGAGAAGGAAACAGGCATTCAGTCCAGGAGGCACAGAGTACCCCCCTCAAAATCAATAAAAATAGGTCAACACCCCGACATATAATAGTGAAACTTGCATATCTAAGAAACAAAGAGAAAATCCTGAAAGCAGCTAGGGGACAAGAGGTCTGTAACGTACAAGGGTAGAAACATTAAAACACAGTTCTAGAAGTCCTAGCCTCAGCAATCAGACAACAAAAAAATAAAAGGCATCCTAATCACGAAAGAAGAAGTCAAACTCTCACTCTTTGCAGATGACATAATACTCTATGTGGAAAACCCAAAATACTCCACCTCAAATTGCTAGAAGTACTCATACAGGAATTCACCAAAGTAGAGGATAGAAAATCAATGCACATCAATCAGTTGCATTTCTATACACTAATAATTACACAGAAGAAAGAGAAATTAAGGAGTTGATCCCATTTACAATTGTGCCAAAAACCATAACATACCCAGGAATAAACTTAACCAAAGAGGCAAAGGATCTGTACTCAGAAAACTATTGAACACTCATGAAAGAAATTGAGGAAGACACAAAGAAATGAAAAAACATTCCACACGCTCATGGATTGGAAGAAATATCGTTAAAATGTCTATGCTACCTACAGCAATCTACATATTCAATATAATCCCTATCAAAACACCACATTTTCACAGAGCTGGAACAAATAATCCTAAAATTTGTATGAAACCAGAAAAGACCCCAAATAGACAAAGGAATGTTGAAAAAGAAAACCAAAGCTGGTGGCATCACAATTCCAGACTTCAACCTCTACTACAAAGTTGTAATCATCAAGACAGTATGGTGCTGGCACAAAAACCAACACACAGGTCAATGGAACAGAATAGAGAACCCAGAAATGGATCCTCAACTCTATGTTCAACTCATCTTTGACAAAGCAGGAAAGATTATCCAATGGAAAAAAAAAAAAAAAGAGTCTCTTTAACAAATGGTTTTGGGAAAATTGGACAGCCACATGCAGAAGAATGAAATTGGACCATTTCCCTACACCATACACAAAAATAAAATCAAAATGGATCGAAGATCTAAATGTGAGACAGGAATCCATCAAAATCCTAGAGGAGAACACAGGCAGCAATCTCTGTAAACTTGGCCACAGCTACTTCTTGCTAGACACGTCTCCAAAGGCAAGGGAAAAAAGGCAACAATGAACTGTTGGGACTTCATCAAGATAAAAAACTTTTGCACAGCAAAGGAAACAGTCAACAAAACCAAAACACAACCGACAGAATTGGAGAAGATATTTGCAAATGACATATCAGATAAAGGGATAGTCTCCAAAATCTATAAAGAATTTAATCAAACTCAATACCCTAAGAACAAATAATCCAGTCAAGAAACAGGCAGAAGACATGAACAGACATTCTCCAAAGAAGACATACAAATGGCCAAAAAACACATGAAAAATTGCTCAATATCACTCAGCATCAGGGAAATACAAATTAAAACCACAGTGAGGTACCACTTCACACTGGTCAGAATGGCTAAAACTAACAAGTCAGGAAACAACAGATGTTGGTGAGAATGTGGAGAAAGGGGAACCCTCCTACACTGTTGGTAGGAATGCAAGCTGGTACAGACATTCTGGAAAACACTACGGTGGTTCCTCAAAAAGTTAAAAATAGAGATAGCCTATGACTCAGCAATTGCACCACTAGGTATTTATCCAAAGGATACAAAAATGCTGATTCAAAAGGGCACATGCACCCCAATGTTTATAGCAGCAATGTCTGCAATTATCAAATAATCTTACTCATAAGTGGAATTTAAGAAACAAAACAGAGGATTATAGGAGAAGAGAGGGATAAATAGAACAACATGAAATCAGTGAGACAAACCATAAGAGACTTAATTAATCATAGGAAACAAACTGAGGCTTGCTGGAGAGGAGGGGATGGAGGGATGGGGTAACTGGGTGATGGACATTAGGAGGGCAAGATGTAATGAGCACCGGGTAGTATATAAGACTGATGAATCACTGAACTCTACCTCTGAAACTAATAATACATTATATGTTAATTAAATGAATTTAAAATTTAAAAATTGTAAAAATAAAGTATATACATTATATATATATGAAGTCAAAAAAGGAAGTTTCGGGGCGCCTGGGTGGCACAGCGGTTAAGCGTCTGCCTTCGGCTCAGGGCGTGATCCCAGCGTTACGGGATCGAGCCACATCAGGCTCCTCTGCTGTGAGCCTGCTTCTTCCTCTCCCACTCCCCCTGCTTGTGTTCCCCCTCTTGCTGGCTGTCTCTATCTCTGTCAAATAAATAAATAAAATCTTTAAAAAAAAAAAAAAAGGAAGTTTCACCTTGACATTCTTGTAATAAACTATTAATCAAAAGGCACAATTCATAACTTGATTCCTTTAAAGCAAGGCAAGCCTTTATTCACATTTATAAAGCAATCTAAGAGCAAAATTCACCTAGGATTTATTTTTTTAAAAAATCTTTTCCCTAACAGTTTGCATTTATCTTGCCCACACATACTACTGTAGCAGTTTTTTAAAATTTTATTTATTTTAGAGAGAGCATTAGCAGGGGAAGGGGCAGAGGGAGAGAGAGAATCTCAAGAGGACTCCCTGCTGAGTCAGGAGCCCAACATGGGGCTCAATTCCAAGACCCTGAGATTATGACCTGAGCCGAAATCAACAGCCGGACGCTGAACAAACTGAGCCACCCAGCTGCCTCTGTTATAGCAATTTTTTAAAAAAACTTCTCCCTTATCAAGTCTTCACAAAGCAATCAATTTAGTTTTCAAAGACATAATCACTCTGTCTTTTAATATTCATATTACATTGGTTTACTGTATTTAATTAACAAAACTTCAAAACAATATAACTGATACTGTAACTTATCCTTGGTAAGCATTCAACTCAACCGTAGTGTCGCAATATGCAGATCTGAGAGAAGAGCTTACAAGCTGTGAATGTGCTGCGAGCATCAGTCAGTACGTTTCTACACAGGAAATGCAGAGCAACAGTTAACTCAATACATTAGTTAAGTGGAAGTCAGTTAGAACATACCAAATGCCTTATAACTTGCATTCCCTGTGACTCAGCAACTCTATTTTATAAATGTATTCTAATTTCTTCCTATCTTTGTGAATAAAGGGTTAGCCAAATCATCAAAGTATAAAATCAGGAAATCAAAAATACCTGAAAGTCCATAATACAAGATTGGAAAAATGAACTGTAGTAAAATCGTACAGTAGGAATACTATGCAGCTCTTAAAAGAATATGCAGAGGGGCGCCTGGGTGGCACAGCGGTTAGGCTTCTGCCTTCGGCTCAGGGCGTGATCCCAGTGTTACGGGATCGAGCCCCACATCAGGGTCCTCCGCTATAAGCCTGCTTCTTCCTCTCCCACTCCCCCTGCTTGTGTTCCCTCTCTCGCTGGCTGTCTCTATCTCTGTCGAATAAATAAATAAAATCTTTATAAATAAATAAATAAAAGAATATGCAGAAAGATGACATACAATGATATACATCATATATTATAAGGAATAAAAAGCAAGTTATAAACAGCATGTGCTACAAAAACCTATTTGGTAAAATAGTTAAAGAAAAAAGACAGAGCAGGGTGCCTGGGTGTCTCAGTCGGTTAAGGGTCTGCCTTCGACTCAGGTCATGATCCTAGTGTTCTGGGATCAAGTCCATCATCAGGCTCCCTGTTCAGCACGGAGTCTGCTTTTCCCTCTCTCCCTGCCCTCCCCCCGTGCTCATGCGCTCTCTCTCTGTCACATAAATAAATAAAATCTTAAAAGAAAGAAAGAAAAAAAAAAGAAAAAAGACAGGGAGAATCAAGTGAAATAATACATAAGCTTAGCATGGTGCAGACACCTAGTAGGCAATCAATAAACGCTAGCTATTACTACTACAATTATTAATATAGACTTTGTAACTAAAGTTCACAGTAGTTATCTTTAGGTTGTAGAATGTGAATGATTTTCTACCTTTTTATATTTCCTAAATTTTTATCACTAAAACTATGTCTGTTTTATAATAAGGATTAAAAAATGGCTATTTTGTAAAATGTACCACACAATAAAATGGAAGGCTTTAATATAATCAGTTTATCCATATATTTCTCATTTATGTTTCCAAAAAGATCATGGTAGTAGAAAGGGCATTATCACAGAGACCTCTAAAAATTATTCCTCAATATGCTGTACTTGGAATTTTGAGAAAACATCCCTGTCCTGTAGGCAATGAGACAGAAATATGAGCAATGACGAATTATGCAAACACAGCTACTATCATTATCCAAAAGCCACGAAGCAGCTCTGCTAAAACACAAATAGGTAAACTTCAGACAATTCCACTCTCAAGATTACCAGTGAGTGGATTTGTATACATATTCTATGTGGATCCAAACACCAGTTTTCTCAAACATGTCACCCTTCAGCTATGGTACCTTAACAATACAGAGTAAATGAAAGACACATTATATGAATATGTTTATAGCACTCAAGCAGATAAAATGAAAAATTAACATGCTATTATAGTCTCTCCTCGTTTTATCAAAATACTTACACTCTTTGAATGAATTCTGGAAAAGGTAGTGTATGGTGCCAAAAACTTTGAGGATGCATTCTCCTTCGGACAAGAAATATGAATGCTTTTCTAAATAGAGAGAGAAAGATGGAATTCATCAGTGAAATTACTCCAGTGGAATGAAAGGCTCTTAAAGAAAATATTAGGATGATAAGAAATTCTCATTTTTTAAATGTACCCTCTCTAATCCTCCTTTGCCAGGTCACAACACTACCACTCCCCTACAGAACAGCAGCCCTTTTACCGCAGAGGGCTGCAATGTAATTTGGTATTGCTTAGCTGCCCTTTTCTTTTTATATTAAAGTAAACTCCCACAGAAGATAAACCAAAAGTAATGCCAAATATGAGAGCATTAATTTTTAAAAGAAAATCTAATACCAGCACTCTCAATTAGCAGTGGGGCAAGGAACAGGATTAACAGATGGAAACAGCACCAGACTGCAAGTCTAGCACCTAAAAGACTAGTCTAAAAGTTAACTTACTGCCTATAGAACTTTTAGAAAAAATGTTAAGACTACTGACATCTACACTTACCAGAGAAAATTGGTAAATTATGGTACCCTTATACAATCTGTAGGCCCTGGTCAGGCTTGCAGTGCCCATGCCTACCTAGGACTTAAACTGACCATCCATGTTCATAGGCGGCTGCTCTTCACCCCACAGCTGTATTAATTCCCCACGTGTTTTGCTAGTCATTAAAACATAGCTTTCAACCACTGTAGCAAGAAACACTGGTGACATAGTTGAATGGGGACGTTCAAATTATACCTAGAAAAAGATGTCAGGTTCAGGTGACATGACTTGCACAAGGCAGCCTTTGAAACCATGTAAGATTAAGTATGTTGGTGTTTCAAGGTAGCATGTATAGAGGCATAAAAGGCTTGGTAAACCCTTCAGGGATTCTTGCAATATGAAAGTCCTCTAATCTAACTGGCTGAATACCAACACCACCACCTAAGTGTGTATCTCCTACAGGGAGCTGAGGAGCTACGATCACCAAACGGCCCCTAACCTGTTACCTCTTCTGCGGCAGTACTTCAAAATTTCTGGAAATTCTGCTGAACAATGAAAATGTCTTCAAAAGTCAAGATTTTCTAAACCTCTTTCTAAGACTAATCGATATACACAGCAAACACAGGTCCTCACAGTTCTTTAGAAATAACAATTTCAAAGTAATAACATTCTCATCACTAAAAATCAAAATGCTCTTATTAAAGTCCTCTACTCCTTTAAAAAGACATTTAGAATATCTGTCTTTATAAACAGCACTTTCTTAGCCAGCATATCCATATGTGGCTGCCTGCAGGCTTTTCATTAAATGAGTTTTTGCTTCTAACCCCATGAGAAAGCCCATACAGCTGCAAGAGAGTTGACCTGGATTTGGAATTGCCTCCTATACCCAGAACTAAAGTGTCACCTAAACTGTCCTGGCTTAAATATTCCTACCAGCAAGGATTCAAGGAACTCTAAGAACTTAAGTGTTCAGGCATCTGTAAAAATTGAGTTTGTTCTCGGAAGACTTCATTTCCTTGGGACTAATTATGTAAAAGATTTCAAGAATTAGTAGTTTTCTCCTGCTTATCAATTGAGCAAATCAACCTTTAATCTATAAACAAATTATGAAGGAACAGAAATGTTGAACTACATTCCAACATCAGCGGTCACACTGTTAATGAAAATATTTTAATGAAAAGCTGCAGGAGATATCAAAACATAAAATTCAGGGCGTGGGTGGGGGTCGGAGGAGGAGTGTGGGCATTCCACACAAAGATAAAATTCAAAGTCAAACTTTTTTATCCTCCAGGATTAGGTATTTAAGTATAATCTACTGTTCAACAGAACAATGCAGCAACATCAAATAGCAAAGTGACTCGTGGCAATTAGGAAACAAATGATTGCTCAACCATAAGCACTTATTGTCTGACTCAGCAGGTAAAAGGCAGAAATCAGCAATGTTAAGAGATAAGGACTGTATTAGGGCCTAAGTATGAAGGGAAGAAAGGAAGTCAGCATAGACGGATACTGGCAAAACACCTGGGAAAAATGTAGGCTTGCAAGGTAGCGTTCCTACTTGGAAGTGTATAGAAGTGGTTTCAATTCTGGCACACAGTCTAACCAGCTTTGATTACTAGGGTTAATTAACCTCTCTGAGTCTGTTTGCTTATGTGCAAAATGGAAATTTAAAACGCCAACCCCACAGGATTGTTATGATGAACAACAACTCACTTGTAAGATTTTAATTTCCACATACGCAGTCTCACCCCCTGTTAATCAGTCTATAGGTAGAATATCATCTCCATTTTATAGATGAGGAAACTGAGGTTCAGAGAACTAAGTTATTTGTCCAAAATCATATTACTTGGGGCACCTGAGTGGCTCAGTTGGTTAAGTGACTGCCTTCGGCTCAGGTCACAATCCTGGAGCCCCGGGATCAAGTCCCGCATCAGGCTCCCTGCTCAGTGGGGAGTCTGCTTCTCCCTCTGACCCACCCCACCATGTGCATGCTCTCTCTCTCTCTCTCTCTCTCTCAAATAAATAAATAAAATCTTTTTTAAAAAATCATATTACTACTAAGTGTCAGAGTTAACTAAAACTTGAACTCAGCTCTTCTGACAGTTTCTATTATACCATAGCTGTTTATGAAAAACAAATGCAAAATATATATAATAACATATAGGCTATTACCTTGCACAGAGGGAAATAAATGAACATTTAAAGTCTTATGTAAAAAACAAAGTATCATCTATTCTTATCAGTACACCTGAAACTAAAACAAATTTAATCACACAGAGCATACTGACTGCAGAATGAGCAAGGAAAATCAGGTCATGGGTTCTGCAATACTTAGTTTGGCTATCCACTCACCTCAAAGACCAATGAGAAAAACTATTAAGTACTATTAATGTAGGTCTTCATCAAGGCCTAGCCAGATACATTATAAAGGCTGTGCTGTCCAATATGGTAAATACTGGCCACATGAGGTTATTGAGCATTTGAAATACAGCCAGTGCCTACGAAGAACTGCATTTTTTATTTTATTTAAAGCTTAATTTAAAAACGGATACTTCCCTCCGTTTTTGGAAAACTTTTAAAGTATATTTGGAACTACTTTGTTACGTAAATCTAGGTTCTCAACCGTAAATTTATACAACCTAAATACATTTATCAAATATTTTCGGTAAAATATTAGAGTCTGAATTGAGATGTGTGGTAAATGTAAAATATAGACAGGATCTCAAAAACTCAATAAGAAAAAAGGAATGTACCATATCTCACTAATAATTTTTAATATTAATTACAAGTTGAAATAATATTTTGGATTTATTGGATTAAAAAATACTATTAAAATTAATTTCACCTGTTTCTTATTAACCTTTTTTATGTGGCTCTTCGAAAATTTTAAGTTACATATGTGGCTTACTTTATTTATCTATTGGACAGCACTGATATAAGGGAAAAACAAGTATATGCAACTAAAAGTATCTCAAAGTATATGTAACTACAAAAGAAAAAAAAACTCTCGACATCCAAAGGCAGTAAAAATTGTGATTACTATACAAATAAAAAAAAGATGACACAGATATACAAATAATAGTATAAATATTTAAAGTAGATATATGGGTACTACCCCAGTTTTGGACCCAGTGTCATTTAGAAGACATAAAAACCTACCTTGTTTATCTCATTCACAATAAATCCTTCTGAAGCTGTAACTTCTGGAATGCCATCCTGGCCAATTCCTTGACAAGTTAGGCTGCCATACAAAGTTGGTTTCCCTACAAAGCACAAAAGAAGCATGTCTCAAGAAAATAGTAAGAATTTGGGGCGCCTGGATGGCACAGCGGTTAAGCGTCTGCCTTCGGCTCAGGGCGTGATCCCGGCATTATGGGATCGAGCCCCACATCGGGCTCCTCTGCTGTGGGCCTGCTTCTTCCTCTCCCACTCCCCCTGCTTGTGTTCCCTCTCTCGCTGGCTGTCTCTATCTCTGTCAAATAAATAAATAAAATGTTAAAAAAAAAAAAAAGAAAATAGTAAGAATTTAACATTGTTCTACTTGAAGACTCAATTCAAGATGAGATGGTATAGATGGTAGGAAATTGGTTCATGAAAGAAAAGAAGGTACTTGTGTAAAGTAAGGTGAAGTGGAAAAAGCCCTACCCTGGGTGAATGTAATTTGGGAGGGAATATGCTCAAGAGCTAAAAACTAGGTACAAAGATTTAAAGTTATAGCATTTGTGAGAAAGCTACTAGAGGGGTGCATGGGTGGCGCAGTCAGTTAAGCGCCCGACTCTTGATTTTGGCTCAGGTCGTGATCTCAGAGTCATGAGATCGAGCCCCACATCGTGCTCCGTACTCAGAGCAGTCTGCTTGAGTTTCTCTCCATTTCCCTCTGCTCCTGCCCCCACACTCTCTAAAATAAATAAATAAATCTTTAAAAAAAAAAAGTGATCTCAAACTCAGTTTTACTGACTGTGAAATGGAATTCCTACAGGATGAAAAATGAAGATCGACATGCATGTATGCATTTATCCACGGTATATACACATAATACACAGCAAAGAGTTAAGCTTCGATAATCTAGAAAATATGCTTAAGGAGAACACTGCTTTTGCAGTGATAGAAGCTAAATAAGATATCCTACACATAAACAGGTCAAAAACATTTGAAGACTACGAACATTGTGCAAGGAGTTCGAGCCAAGAGAAAGTATGAAGCTCTCTTCTATGAGTAGTAAATCCCCTATCTCTAAAAGGAAGGCATATCAATTTGGGCATATGGCTATTACCTGGGGGATGACAACTCAGCCAGGCTTCCCCTTCATCCTTCCTAAGAGAGACAAAAGACTAATTAGGCTCATTCAATGTTGAAAAGGATGCCACTGGTACAAGAGAGAAAGAAGATCATATAATTTTCAGTTTGGACAGTACTTAGGTATGATCTAGTCTAATATCTCATCCAGGCATAGATTATTGTAAGACAAGCTTTATTTATTAAAGAAATATTCATGGATTAAGTGTTTAATGCATACATGTCTATTGGTCAAATGAAAATTCAACTATTTCAACAATAGAGAGTTCACGATTCATTTATAAGCTACACAGCTTTGAAAAATCACGAATACTTTATATTTAGATATTTATTAGGATTATTGTAAGCCAAGCCCTGTGCTAGACACTTTGAAAACAATATCATTAATCTTCACAATTTAACAAAATGCCTTTTATTATCCCCATGTTAAAGATAAAACTGAAGCTCAGAGAAAAGTGACCTGCCCAAGGTCACCTAGCTATTTGGAAAGCAGGAACTGAAACATGGGACTAGTACACAATGTCTGCATTCTACCAGCTCACACTGGCTTTTTACATGTTTTAGAATGCACCTCCCCAATCAACCAAATCCTTATTTCATCACTCTAACATTTTTAGGGTATAGTGAAAAAGACCTACACTTTTAAGACAGAAAGATTTAGGGGCACCTGGGTGGCTCAGTCAGTCAAGCGTCTGCCTTCAGCTCAGGTCATGATGCCGGGGTCTTGGGATCGATCCCCGCATCGGGCTCCCTGCTCAGTGGGGTGTCTGCTTCTCCCTCTCCCTCTCCCCCTGCTCATGTTCTCTCTCTCTCAAATAAATAAATAAAATCTTTAACAAAAGGGAGAGAGAGAGAGAGAGATTTAGGTTGATAGTAACACTCTATCACTTATTGGCTGCAAAATCTTGGACAAGTTACTTCCTCTGATTCCTCTCCTGCATTCTCTCCTAGGCACTTGGTGGCCCTCAGTAAACGTCAGTGTTCTTCCTTTATTACTTATCACACATTCTGTGTGGTAGTAAGTAATGTGTATCTTATTTTAGTTCACACAGTAAAGTGTAATTTTCTTAATCGCAGAAAGCAATGTTTTCGTCTATACCATGGTTTCAATTTGAAAAGCCCTTATTAAAGTAGTAAGAGTTGCCATTCATGGCACTGCTATACTCATCCTGGTGCAGAGTAATAACTTGCACAGTATACGATCAATAAATAGGCTAAATTAATGATCTGCTGTGTATCCCCAATTAAGCTGTCAGCTTCTTGAAGGCAGGAGCCGCCCTTCAAATTTAGATTACTCATCTAAACTCCACACGCATAGAGCCTGGACATAGTGGGTGTTACACTGTTTGCTGAATAGAATTGTCCAATATGTCTAACAGCACTAGGGGTCCAAGGAAAATACAAAGATTTCATCATAAACTCAAAGACAACGTGGAGGTGGTTGAGTACTAGGACCTTTGCAAATACCTGACGATCAGTAAATATTTGCTAAATGACTATGACTTCTCGGCCTAGAGTCTTCCTGCCTCCCAATCTTCCTGTCTTTCTCCAACTCATTGATCTTAGTTTTGATACTGGAATCGCAGCACATACATGTTACCTTGGCCTCAGGACAGCTGTGCTGAGAATGAAAAAAAGAGGCCCATGTGGGTTTGCAACATCCAGTGTTCCCTCAACAAATGATGACGGTAATCCCTATCCTGGACTGGGTACAGCTCTCCTTAACGCAAAGACAACATGCGTTACCCTCCTCCGTCCCGGTTCTGGGCCTTCATTCACCTCAGGGCTTGAGCCCAGTCGCTCTGAATCCTCAAAGGCGCCGCCATCTTAACCCCGCCTCCACCTGCCCGCCTCTTCCGCTCTTTGCCGGAAGTGGGTCGCAAAATGGGCGCTACAAGGACTGGGGGCGGGATCTATACTGAGAGGCCACCAATGAATACGCGTGGCGGGTTCCTCTCCTCCCACTTCCGCGCTCAGGCTCCGCACCAGAGGATGGTTTTCGGCCTTCGGGTCGGAAGAGTTCCAACGCCTGCAAAACGGCCGCTGACGTGCTGGAAAGCGCGTCTGTTTTCTCGTGTCCGACGTGTTCGGTGAGCACTGCTTACCGCGTCCTTGCGCGGTAAGGCGTAGCGGGCACAGCGGGCTGCGGCTGGCTGCAGCGTGCGCGCATGCGTCCTTTCGCTAAAGTGGGAGAGACGCTGCCGGTGACTTGGACGGTTGAATTTCTCTGCTTTCCCGTGCCTTCCCAGTCCAGGCCATCTGTCCACCTGATCGCCAAGCGTGGGTCTTCCTCTTTTTACTCCAGGGAAGAGTGAAGCCGGGATGTGGTGGGGAAAAAGTACCGTGGCATTTACTGATAACTGAGCCCTGTCGTCGCCCGTGCACTTCTCGTTCATTATCATATTAATCCTTACATTAATTCTGTGAGTTAAATATTAAGGAGGAAGCTAAAAAGATTGTATGGTAAGACGTGGTGCTGGGATTCGAATCTAGATCTCTTAGCTTAGAAACCAGGGCACTTTTTCTGTACAGTAATAAAAACTCATTTATTGAACACTTCGGACGTGCCAGGCTTAACGTGCATTATCTCATTCAGCCTTCAACAATCCTGTGAGGTAGACGCTATCTCTGTTTTTCAAGAGAGATTATGAAGTGATTTTCTTAAGGACACCCAGTGAGTCGGTGACAACTAGGTTTCCAATCTCAGTCTGTTTTCAAAAGCCTATTTCCCCCTTCCTTCCTTAGGTTATACTGCCTCCAAAGCAAATGAGTTTTGGGTAAGGCTATGGAGTCTTTAAATCCTTGCAACTTATGCATTGCTTAACATGGCCAACAAGACCTTGCTATGATTACTTTCTCATAGCGCCAGTTTCATTTGTTTTTCAGTTCTCTTCATACCCTAGTCTCCAGTCATACCGAACTTTCAGTTCCTTTCCTGTGTCAAATCCTGTGACCCTCCTCTTCCATTGACTGGGAATATTCCTTCTCCCTATGTCGGGCTAACTCCTATTCATCCTTCAAGTCTCAGTTTAGAAATCACTTCCTCCAGGAAGCTTTCCCTGCCTGTTCCTGCCATGTCTGGATTAGGTATTCTTCCAGTGTGTTCCCAGTCTTAGATATCTGTGCACACTGCATTGTAATCTGTTTATTATCTAGACTGTACACCATTAAAGCAGGAACTAAATCAGTCTTTGTCACTCCTGTATCCTCTAGCATAGTGCCTCATACGTGATAGGTACTCCATGATCCTTTGTTGAATGAATCAGAGAGACACAGGAAAGGCATTAAAAAGTGCTAGTTCCTTTAAAGCCTGTCATGGTGAAATGTGTATAAAGGCTGAGGTTATTTCCCTTCAAACCTTTCTCAAGTTCTTTCTGTGGGCTACTTTCTGCCAAGTGCTCTGAAGCAGATGATCTTGGGAAGACAGTCTGGGCAAATCCACCTGACATTAAGCACTCTCACCTCACAGACCCATCTCTTGCCCAGCCACACTGAACTCTCCATTTCTCCTGTATGTCAAACCCTGGACATATTAGGGTACAAGTGTTAAACTGTGTTCTTTTCCAGTCATAGTTAAAGGCTAATAGAAAAGAAGAGAGATTAATTCTTTTGGGGTGGATCCAAGACAGCTGCTCCAAAAAGGTGACATTTCACCTAATTCAAATTCCATTAGCAGAATCCATTCAAGCTTATTTAGTGCTGTCCTAAACATTTTCATATACTTTATGTCATTCCATTGAGTTCAAACCATTTTGCAAATCTGTTCTCTTGCCAGGCCTAGTGCTGATGGCACCAAGGTGAATCAGGCCCAGTATCTGTTCTCAAATAAGCTTACAGTCTCCAAGGGACACAAATGCATAAATAGGCTATAACAGTGCAGTTTGGTCAGTGTTATTTATAATAGTGGAACCTCATACTCACATTCCTACTCTAACCTTGCCTCCACTGATGTTCTAGAGACTCCCAAAGATGTCAACTCAAGGCCATACCTGGGCCCGACAGGTGAAGAAGGAAGGTGAGGAAGAGGACCCGCTGGACCAGCTGATCTCCCGTTCTGGCTGTGCTGCTTCCCATTATGCAGTACAGGAGTGCATGGCCCAACACCAGGACTGGCGACAGTGTCAGCCACAGGTACAGGCCTTCAGGGACTGCATGAGTGAACAGCAGGCAAGGCGGCGGGAAGAGTTGCAGAGGAGGAAAGAGCAAGGCAGTGCCCACCACTGAGACCCCAAACCACCTATCCCCAGAGAATGGTCCTGCAGAAACTAGCACCCAGAGAGATCATGGGAAGAAGTCCTGAACAGCGAAAGTGTGGCCAAGAGATATAAAACTTGGGATTATCTTTGTCTAAGACTGACGTTGAGAGCCAGGCAGCCATGGATTTGGACATGACTGCTGTAAAGAGCTGTGATATTTTCATGGTGAGATGACACACATCCTTACCCATTATGTTCCACCAATATTAAATATTGACTGTCATTTGCCAAATAAAACAAAGCGTGGAGTTAAGGATGTTCTTCTGTCCTACATCTTGGGTCAGTGTGCCAAGTACTGAACTGATTACATGGATGTTTAATTTTAAAAATAAATTCACAATCTAAATGTAAATTGGTTACCTAATCAGGTCTTCATTTATTCAGTCGTTCAATACATGACTGACAAGTTTTTCTAAGACCTTTCCATGTGCCAGGTACTGTGTGAATGAATAATATGATCTGATGTGATGGATAATAGAATCTCTTCCTTCATGTTATTTAGTCTGGTTTGAGGGGTAGAAATAAAACAACATTAGAACAACTAATTACTAGCCATTGTTGAACTGCCTTTATCTTTCATTAGTTGATCTGGATGTTTCATTCAGTCTAGTGGAAGGAAGAAAACAAATGGGAGGGGCGCCTGGGTGGCTCAGTCATTAAGCATCTGCCTTCAGCTCATTGCGTGATCCCAGCGTCCTGGGATCAAGCCCAACATCGGGCTCCATGATCCGCTGGGAGCCTGCTTCTTCCTCTCCCACTCCCCCTGCTTGTGTTCCCTTGCTCTCTCTGGCTGTCTCTCTGTCAAATAAATAAATAAAATCTTTTTTTAAAAAAAGGAAGGAAGGGAAGAAAAGAAAAGAAAAGAAAGAAAACAAATGGAAAAATAAACATTGAGTGCCTCTTATATGCCAGACAGATGCAGAGTCTGACCTCAGCATGCTCACAACCCAGTGTTGGTGTGTTTAACAGGGTGCCTGGGTGGCTCGGTCAGTTCAGGTCATGATCCCAGAGTCCTGGGATCGAGCCCCATATCGGGTTCTCTGCTCAGCAGGGAGCCTGCTTCTTTCTCACTTACCCTCTGCGTGCCACTCTGCGTATTTGTACTCTCTCTCTGTCAAATAAACAAATAAAATCTTAAAAAAAAAAAAAGTGGCTGAATCCCATTTATGCTGTAAAAAAAAAAAGTCACGTTTAACATAAAATACAGATTTTTCAGCTCTTAAAAAATGTAGAAGCTATCATCATGGAGTTTATATTACTACTTGACAACAATTTGCTGGAACTGAGTAACAATTTCTCTTTTAGGTGGTTGTGTTCTCCAGTTAAATAACAATTGCCATCACTTCTCATTTTTCTTCCATGGAACTACATTGCCCGTTCTGTTTTCTGTCTAGCCCTGTAAGGCATTTGGGAGTGGGAAAGGAGTTGGAAGAGTAACTCCTGCCATAGAAGCTGGAATGCAAAGGGGCATATGCTCTCATCATCATCAGTAACATTTCTTGAGCATCTATGTATTAGAAGCACAAATCTGAAGTATAGTAGGCCCTAAAACTACTTTGAGTCTTTGTGTTGGTGATTGGGGAGGAGAAAGAGAAAAGGGGAAAAGGTGAGAGGAGTACCAGTTTAAAGAATAAGAAATCCTATTAGAATGGGATGACTATGTGGAGCCCTGTCTGCTCAGTGCTGTGGGTCACCAGAGAGAGCAGTGTGGACTGCAGCTGTCAGCAAGAATCTCAAAGAACGGGGCACCTGCGTGGCACAGTGGTTAAGCATCTGCCTTTGGCTCAGGGTGTGATCCCGGCGTTATGGGATCGAGCCCCACATCAGGCTCCTCTGCTGTGAGCCTGCTTCTTCCTCTCCCACTNCCCCCTGCTTGTGTTCCCTCTCTCGCTGGCTGTCTCTATCTCTGTCGAATAAATAAATAATAAAATCTTAAAAAAAAAAATGAATCTCAAAGAAGGGAGTTAGTTGAGTTGAACCTTTAATGATGAAGGAAACATAACCTCTTTGTAACATATGTGTAACAGAAAGGAATACCATCTACAACAAGTAAAAAGTACGTAGAAATCAGGGGCGCCTGGGTGGCTCAGTCAGTTAAGCATCCAACTCTTGATTTTAGCTCAGGTCATGATCTCACGCTGGGCGTGGAGCCTGCTTAAGATTCTCTCTCTCCTCTGCCTCTCCCCAGCTTGCTCTCTCTCATCTATCTCAAAAAAAAAAAAAAAAAAAAGACAGTACCTAGAAGTCAGTAAGAAGCAAACAGCCCAACTGAAAACTGAACAAAGTAGGGGAGCCTGGGTGGCACAGCGGTTAAGCATCTGCCTTCAGCTCAGGGCATGATCCCAGCGTTATGGGATCGAGCCCCACATCAGGCTCCTCCACTATGAGCCTGCTTCTTCCTCTCCCACTCCCCCTGCTTGTGTTCCCTCTCTCGCTGGCTGTCTCTATCTCTGTCGAATAAATAAATAATAAAATCTTAAAAAAAAAAAATGAATCTCAAAGAAGGGAGTTAGTTGAGTTGAACCTTTAATGATGAAGGAAACATAACCTCTTTGTAACATATGTGTAACAGAAAGGAATACCATCTACAACAAGTAAAAAGTACGTAGAAATCAGGGGCGCCTGGGTGGCTCAGTCAGTTAAGCATCCAACTCTTGATTTTAGCTCAGGTCATGATCTCACGCTGGGCGTGGAGCCTGCTTAAGATTCTCTCTCTCCTCTGCCTCTCCCCAGCTTGCTCTCTCTCATCTATCTCAAAAAAAAAAAAAAAAAAAGGACAGTACCTAGAAGTCAGTAAGAAGCAAACAGCCCAACTGAAAACTGAACAAAGTAGGGGAGCCTGGGTGGCACAGCGGTTAAGCATCTGCCTTCAGCTCAGGGCATGATCCCAGCGTTATGGGATCGAGCCCCACATCAGGCTCCTCCACTATGAGCCTGCTTCTTCCTCTCCCACTCCCCCTGCTTGTGTTCCCTCTCTTGCTGGCTGTCGCTATCTCTGTCGAATAAATAAATAATAAAATCTTTAAAAAAAAAAAAAAACCTGAACAAAGTTAAAGTAGTATTAGCTATTTCTATTGACAAAAATCAAAAGTATTTATAACAACTAATATTGGTGGGGATGAAGAACAGGCACAATCATACTATTGAAGGGATAATAAATTAATAAAGCTATTGGAAGACAATTTGATGGGATCTATAAATATTTTGTCTTTTTTTTTAAAGATTTGTTTATTTGAAAGAGGGAATGTGCACACATGCATGGGGGGAAGGGGAGAGGGAGTAGGAGAGAAGCAGACTCTGCTCGGCGTGGAGCCCCATGTGGGGTTTGATCTTATGACCTGAGCTGAAATCATGAGTCGGTCACTTAACTAACTGAGCCATCCAGGTGCCCCAGGATCTACAACTATTTTAAATATTTATATATTTACTGGCTGGGTCAGTCGGAAGAGTATGCAACTCTTGATCTCGGGGTCATGAGTTTGAGCCCCACATTGGGTTTAGCAATTACTTAAAATAAAAACTTAAAAAATTAAAAATATATATTTCAACAGCAATTCTTTTAGGAGCCCTCCTGAATATATTTTTATAAGATGTATATACTATTATGTTCACTGCAACATTGTTTATACAGAGAATAAATGGTCACAATATAAAACTCCATCAATAAGGACTATATTTGCTTATATATTCAAATCTTTTACAACAGGAATGTATCTATGCATTGGTTTGTGTAATTAAAATAGAAATAATAGGGGCGCCTGGGTGGCACAGCGGTTAAGCGTCTGCCTTTGGCTCAGGGCGTGATCCCGGCGTTATGGGATCGAGGGATTCTTGCAGAGAGGAAGGACAGAAGGACCTTCCCAGCAGGAGGAATAGCTTCCAAATTAGCTAAGTGCAAACTTTGTAGGACTCTACTTCAAACCTCTAACAGGGAGCTAGCACTGCATGGGTCACAGAATGCATTTGGGCAAAGAGGGCTCTGTTGCCACTCAAACCTGTTTCCTCAAGTAAATGGGGATAATTCCTATTTAATAGGCATAAAGAATTGACTATTTTTTTTGGCATAGAGAATTAAATGAGGGATAATACATAAATAGCAAATAATAAAGATTATTAGCATTCCTGAACTATTACAACTATTACAATATTTATATATAATGTATGTATATAATAAATATTGTTATACAATATCTATGAAGCATTTAACTCAGGCTGGTTCCAAAGTTTGCTCTCAATCTCTGACGTACTGCTTTCAAATCCCACTATGCCACTTACTAGCTGTTTGGTTTGGGGCAAATTACTTAACATCTCAGGATCTGTTTTTTCTTCTGTAAAAATGCATATAAATCCTTTCTCATAGGCCTTAAAACTAATAAATGTAGACCTTCCTCATAGACTTGTTGAATTAACCTTGGTAAAGAGCTTAGAAACAGTGTCTGGTACATAGTAAGCATTCACTAAATGTTGCCTATTAATGTGGTTATTATTGTGTGCTAGGCACTCTTCTGAGTTACGTTTTCTCATTAACTCCATTAACTCCCCTTTACAGAGGAGGAAATAGAGGTTAGATTGGGGGTTAGACTTGCAAGTGTGTCTTATTCTGAAGTCTATGCTGTTCTCTGTTCTGTGCTCTCGTAATCTTCCACTGCCTAGTATGATGCTTAACAAATAGTAAGTAACTACATTTACTATGTAAATATTACGGGTTTGTTTGGTTGGTTGGTTTTTTTAGTGTTTTACAAAAAGGAGGTTAACCAGTGCACATTGCCCACAGTGTTCTAGATTGGCACGTTTTTTAGTCTCTCAGCTCTGGAGCCCACAGCCACGGAGCTGTAATTTAAGGTGGTCCATGCTTGTCTGGAACAATCTATACCTACCTCTGTACAGAGGCTTGGTGCCAGGGATGAGTGGAGAGACCTCTTGGCTGGGTGCCTCCTGTGGCTCCTGAGTTGGCCCTTCCCTGCAAGGTCCTTGGCTGGGGACTTGGCCTGTGCTCAGTACAAAGTTGCACGGTAATGTGTTTTACTAGATGAGTAATAAGAGACGCCTTCCACTCTCCCTCCCTCAGGTAAAGTTGCCAGGCTAAGTCCTCGGGCTGCTGACTAGAAATCCAAGAGAACCGGAGCCAGTCCAGGATGGAGCCAGTATACTTTCCACTGTATAGAATGATAGGGCTTCCTACTCTGCTCCAGCAGAGACTTAACGCAGGCAGAAATGGGAGGGATTCTTTACTTCTTTAGCAGCTATCTTCTGAAGAGTTTTCATTCTTTGGACCTTGGGCATCTTTCAGAGCCTGGGCATTCTGTCTAAATGGTGAGCTAAACCTGAAATGACTGGGAATGAAAGTTATTCCAGGGGGATTTATAAGAACCAAATGAATCATTTCAGATTCTCCAGGGAGATCACACTTTTGAAGACAAAAATGGCACAAAGAGATTACAAAGTACAGATTAAACCAGCACAAGACACATTGGCCACCTCTGTCTGCAGTGCCTTTCCAGCAGGTCTAGTTCTAGACACACCCAATGCATGCTCAGAGAGCTTTCCTTCCGTAAGTACAGTTTACACCCTAGAAACGGGTCTCAGGGCATTGCTACAGTGTCTCAGTGGCCAAAATGTCCAGATTTCATTTCTTCCTTTGCAGCTAAAACTTACCCTTTCAGAGTCCACTGCTGGCAAGTTCCAGAAATTTCCAATTTCTACCACAGAAGGTGGCAGAACAAGGCATCCTTAGCCAGAGGAGGGGAACTAAAACATGAAGCCAAGGAATCTGTTGGCCTTAACTAGGAAGACTATCCATTCAACCCAGACATTCAGTCTTCTTGGAAGTTACTGATCTACATAAAGTCATTCCTCAAAATCTCAGTAACGTGCACTAACCCAGGAACTGAGTGAACTGGAGCAATCCCTGGCTGTCACCGGCTAACCTTGGAAAGGTCTGTTTCCCTCCTAGGCCAATGATCTCATCTGTAAAATGAAGACCAAAACATAATTTATCCCAAAGGTTGTGCGTTGATGGAGCCAAAACTAGCACCCAGCTGTTCTGAATCCCAATCCACTGACCTTCGCTCTCGTCTCTCCTGCCTACCCCTCGTGTTATCACAGCGATTCTAGGCACAGTTTAACCGTAACGGGAACATTCAAAACTACTTACGCTGAAGGAATGAACTACTGACAGGCACAACAACATGGGTAAAACAGGGTAAATGAAGTCAGACACAAAAGGGTATATATCGTATGGTATTTATATGCAGTACTAGGAGGGCAAAACTAATCTGTGGCACTAGAAATGAGATTAATGGTTGCTTCTAGGGGTGCCTGGGTGGCTCAGTCATTGAGCATCTGCCTTAGGCTCAGGGTGTGATCCCAGAGTCCTGGGATGGAGCCCCACATCGCGCTCCTTCGCTGAGAGCCTGCTTCTTCCTCTCCCACTCCCCCTGCCTGTGTTCCCTCCCTTGCTGGCTGTCTCTCTCTCTGTCAAATAAATAAATAATCTTTGAAAAAAAAAATGGTTGCTTCTGAAGAAGAATGACTGAAAGAATGTAAAGGAACTTTCTGGGGTTATGGAAGTATTATATTGATAGAAGTATAGGTTTCATGGGGCGCCTGGGTGGCACAGCGGTTAAGCGTCTGCCTTTGGCTCACTGCCTTCGGCTCAGGGCGTGATCCTGGCGTTACGGGATCGAGCCCCACATCGGGCTCCTCTGCTATGAGCGTGCTTCTTCCTCTCCCACTCCCCCTGCTTGTGTTCCCTCTCTCGCTGGCTGTCTCTATCTCTGTCAAATAAATAAAAAAAATAAAATCTTTAAAAAAAAAAAGTATAGGTTTCATGGGTGACTGCACTTTTTTAAAGATTTTATTTATTTATTTATTTATTTATTTATTTATTTATTTATTTATCTAAAGGTGTGGGGGTGGGAAGCAGAGGGAGAGGGACAAGCAGACCTGGGCTGAGTGCAGAGCCTGATGCGGGGCTCAATCCCAAGACCTGAGATCATGACCTGAGCAGAAATCAAGAGTTTGGACACTTGGGGTGCCTTGATGGCTCAGTGGGTTAAGTGTCTGCCTTCAGCTAAGGTCATGATCCCAGGGTCGTGGGATCAAGCCCCACACTGAGCCCCATATCGGGCTCCCTGCTTGGCAGGGAGCCTGCTTCTCCCTTTCCCTCTGCCTACAGCTCCCCTGGTTTGTACTCTCTGTCAAATAAATACAATCTTAAAAAAAAAAAAAAAAGAGTTGGACATTTAACTGACTGAGCCACCCAGGCACCCTGAGCATTTTTAAAATTGATCAAATACACACTTAAGATCTATTGTTTCACTATAAATATAAATTATATCTCAATTAAAAAAAACTTTTTAAGAAGTATGCTGAAGAAGTTTAGAAGGGAAGGTAATCCAACATTCACTGAACACTGGCGAGCCCATTTATATACATTATCTCCATCTCAAATTCCTAAAAAGGGATTATTCCCATTTTACAGATCAGAAAACTGAGGTTTATGAGGTTAAAATAACTCACCTGAGGCCTTAAGACCAGTAAGTGTAGAAACTAGGAATACCCCAGTTTTGTCTGACTCTTTACAGTAAGTTGTCTCAGGAAGGGTGGGAAAGTTATTTTCAACTTTGTGCAAGAAGACTTGCACTCCATTTGATTTCACTGCCATATGATTCTAGGAAAGTCCATTTCCTTCTGGACCTCACTCTAGAGAGTCAGATGAAGCTCATAATTGTTTTGTAACTCTGAGGTTCTAGCAATCAGAATATCTCCCATCCTTCTTGCCAGGATACAGCATTAGAGGCAATTTCCATTTATCTCAGGGCAGACTAGGGAGTAACAAAAGCTCTTTGACTCTGGCAAGAGGATAAATCATCAACTAGGTCAGTGACACAAGAGCTCCAAGGTGACAGAACACAGCTGCCTCCTATTTAAGAGCTAAACCTGACTCATCCCACAGTGATGTAATGGAAAGGGATGGACTGGGAATCAAGAGATCTGAATCCTGCTCCCAGCTGTGCCAATGAGGTGTGCCGTGACCTTGGGTAAAAGCACTCCCTTTCCTGGGCCCTTAACCTATACTTGCTAAAAGAGAGGGTTAGGCTGGCTTAATGTTCTTCAGCTCTAGTGTCTTGTCAATTTATGAAATCCTGTGTCCTACTTCCACAAATCACTAACAAGGAGAAGTGAGAAATGAAAAGAATATTATTCTCCCAGTTCCTAAATAGAGTCCATATGGTATGGGGGCCATGTATATGTATTTGTAAACATCTGTTTATTCATCTTTATCTATCTGTCACTATATATCCCCCAAAATTACACACATCCATTAGCAACATCTCTTTTATCTTCCCCAAAGGAGACTCAGCAACGAGTAATTCTACAACCAAAATACCAGTCCTCACCTGAAAAATTCTGCCCATGCTCCCATTGGACTTCACTTGCAAGTAGTGGCCTGCTGAACCTTCAGTGTCAATTGAGAGAAGTATTTTAATTGAAGGTTCCTGCTATCTTGACAGCTCTCCCTTAGTGTTACACCTTAGAAGGAAATCTGATTTCTTGTTGCCTTTAGAGACTGAGGCAAAGAAACCAAAATAACTTCGGGACTGAAACTGTTGAGTTTTAGAAAAGCACATACAATGCTAAAAATGCTCTGGGTTCCCACAGACCTCTATGTAGGGATACCCCATAGCAGCAGTGGAGTATGGGAGAGAAAGATCTGCCACTTACTAGTTATGTGACCGTTCAGGGGAAGGAAGTCATTTTATCTCTCCAAACCTCAGTTTTTCCATCATAAAACTGGGATAATACCATCAACCTCAAGGATAATTTTTAGAAAGTACATAGCATAATGAAGGCTCAGTAAATGTGAGATACATACTCAGATAACACACTCACACATAACCTTTTCACACACACAGATACCCATCCACAGGCACACTCATATATACACCCTAAAAGACTGGTGTAAAGATTAGAGCTCACGTAGTACCTTGCACAGGGTCTTGCTCAATAAATGATCACTATTACGTGCAAAAGTATGAACTCACCAATGCTCAAAATAGGAAAAACATGAGTGGTCCCTTAGACTAGTGGTTCTCAAAGAGGTAACCCTGGACCAGTCGCATGAGTATCAGCATCACCTGGGAACGTGTAAGAAACGCAAATTCTAGGCCCTCATTCAAGATCTACTAAATCAGAAAAAATGGGGGCAGAGTCCAACAATTTGTGTTTAAAAAGCCCCCCCAGGTGATTCTGATGCACACTTAAGCTGAGAACCAGTAACTTAGATCAGGGTTTGACAAACTATTTTTATAAAGGATGCATAACGAATGTTTTGGTTTTACAGTCTGTGTCACAACTACTCCGCCAGTGCGAAAACAGCCACAGACCATATGTAAATGAACAACCATGGCTCCATTCCAATAAACAGGCAATGGGGTCTTAGAACTAAATATAGGTGATGGTTGTGTAACATTGCGAATGTATTAAATACCACTGAATTGTCTGCTTTAAAATGGGTAATTTTGGGGGCGCCTGGGTGGCACAGCGGTTAAGCGTCTGCCTTCGGCTCAGGGTGTGATCCCGGCGTTATGGAATCGAGCCCCACATCGGGCTCCTCTGCTATGAGCCTGCTTCTTCCTCTCCCACTCCCCCTGCTTGTGTTCCCTCTCTCGCTGGCTGTCTCTATCTCTGTCAAATAAATAAATAAAAATCTTTAAAATAAAAAAAAATTAAAAAAAATAAAATGGTTAATTTTGTAGTTTGTGAATTTTATCCCAGTACATTACTTTAAAAAAAAAACAAGCAGGCAGTCAGTGGGACTTGGCTCACAAGCAGGAGTTTTCTGACCTCTGACCAAGATCAACCTTAATTCTTTGCTTAAACTCATTCCGGGTAACCCTAATTGCCAGTTATGTAACATCTGCCTCAATATGACGAGTCACTCACTACCCACAAAGCAATATTTTTTCACTATGGACAGACACTGAATCTATCTGGAGTTTTTTTCATATACAAAGCCAAAATCTCCATCCCTATGCCTTCTATCCAGAGGGGGTTTACTTATGTTATGATCCTCTGTTTGACCAAAAGATTCAATGCCAGATTGCTTGAAAGGATGGGATCACTCTAATTGGGGAAATACTGAAGGGAAACATGCTTCTGTGCTAAAGAGAAAATATAATCCCTTAAAGATACTCCACAGGGGCGCATGGCTGGCTCAGCTGGTGAAATATGACTCTTGATCTTGGGGTTGTGAGTTCAAGCCACACAATGGATGTAGAGATTACTCAAAAATAAAATCTTAAAATAAAATAAAAGACCTCCCACAGGCTGGACTGACTTCTCACATACACACACATGCCCACCAGCTGCAGATTTTTATTAGATGGAGGATGTGTTAGGTTGGCTCGAAGGAAAGTGGTAACAATTGGCAAGCACTCCTCCATACAAGAGAGGAGGCATTCCTGGCTAATGGGGATGGGTAGTTATGATATCTAAATAGGATCAGGGTCTTCTGCTTAACTTTGACCACCCAAGAAGATCTTCCACTTGGCACTCAATTATCACCCATCCTGACATGAAAGGGTCTGCAATGAGCTAGTTCAACTTGGCCAACAGTTCTTCCAGTTCTGGCCGAGCTTTGAACCTTCCCTTGAAGTCTTCTTCAGTGTGCTGGGGAGAAGAAAAAGAAAGTAAGGGGGAATTACTGCAGAGCTTTCAGTTACTCAAACATACACAGCATAAAAAAAAATATTTTAAATAAATAAACAAATAAATAAAATCCAGCCAGCTCTGCAGAGAATGATTCAGATTTGACTTCTATTGAGTATCTACTATACACCAGACTTGTATTAGGTACCAAGGATTCTGAATCGGGCTTCCTCCCTGCCTTAAGTGAATTTAGAGTCTGGTGAGAGAAGGTGAACATATAAAGAACGAATGTCAAATGCTATGAGTATCTCATTAGAAGCACTTAAAGAGAGAGAATGCCCAAATTTTCTGTCTGCAATCGGAAATAACAGAACCAGGGACTGGAATATTTAAGTCAGCATGACCAGCACATTTTCTCCTGTATACAGATCCATGTGAAACCCAAATAACAAGAAGAGGATTAATAAGCGTGGGCTCAGAACAAGGAGAGCCGGATGAAACAAATGGCATCAGTCTAAAACGACCGGATGGATCTGTCATAACAAGGCTTACCTAAGCAAATGGACCCAAATACTCAGTATTTAGGCTGAGGTTCTTAATGTTTTCCAAGTTTTCTATGCCAAACTTCCTTCTGATTGGCATTCTTTTCTCAGTCAGGCTACAGTCAAGCCTTGAAAATCCGGGAAACTCCTCTTTAAAGTACATTTCCGTATTTGTGTTCTGATTAATTATACTGTATATAATCTTAAATCATGTTCTTTCTATACACAATTAAGAGCTCACCCCTAACATCAGGATACTGTGATGGAGTTCAGCTCCTGTGGTCCATATGGCATCAGCCCTGATGCACTGGAAGGGCCAGGAAAATGATCACCGTAATACCGGTCTGCACAGCTTTCCTGTTTATTACCCACATTTCTGTCTTGTTTCTAAAGCCAGATGCTCTTATCCATATTTTGAGCACCGGTGGGCCACCAGGGGGCCTCTTCTCAAACTAGCACCTACCTCCTTCACTGACAATCTGACTCCTTCGGGAAGATTGCTTTGGATTATTTCCAAGAATATCTCTGCAAATGTAGCACTCAAACCGCTGATCTGCAAAAGGGAAGAAGATGCTCTGAGAGAGGGTACTGAAAACCAGGTGACTGGGCAGACCTGGCATGGGCTCAAATGTCAGCTTCAGCAGAGCTATAGGGCCTAACGTACAGAGCTGGCTTCAGGGCCCAGCCTCTACAGGATTCCTCTTGCCATCAGTCAAGGTGCCTGCATGCCGACATAGTCGTGGCCAATATCTGCCCCTGTAGACAATGGATGTCATAACTGGACCAAGAGGTTATCAAGTCCAGGATGACTTTCTGATTCAACTCGGATTTACCCACATAGACCTGACTGGTGTCAGACCCTGTGTGGAGAATCCAGAGGTGAATCAGATGTGTGGTAGAAGAGGGCATGCAGGGGGCTCTGCAGGAACCCACGAGAGAAATCGCTACCTGGGGGGGGGGGGTCAAAGACAGCCTCCAAAAAAGGTAACTTCTAGGTGGAGTCTTGAAGAAAAACAGGAGTAAACTGGGAGAATTCAGTAGTAGTATGGAGGGTTTTCAAGGCAGAGGAAACAATATTCAGTAAAATGTGGATGCATAGCACCACACTAGGAATTAAAACTAGTTCCATGTGTGGCTGCAATGAATGGGGTATAAAAAGGAAAAGCAGGAAGACAATCAGAAAGGTATTTAGGCACTAAAGAGCCCAAACTTTGTCCTATGGGCCTCAATGGCAAGTTAGATCTTTAAGAGCTATATCTCAAATAATTAATTTCTTTTTTTCAAATAATTTATTTCTGATAATATTTTTAAAAATAGATTTCGTTTGTTTGTTTATTTATTTAAAGTAGGTTTCCCGCTCCAAGGTGCCTGAGTGGCTCAGTGGGTTAAGAGTCTGCCTTCAGCTCAGGTCATAATCTAAGGGTCCTGAAATCAAGCCCCATCCCGGCGGGCGGGCTCCCTGCTCATTAGGGAGTTTGCTTCTCCCTCTCCCTCTGCCCCTCCCGCTACATGTACACACACACTCTCTCTCTCAAATAAATAAATAAAGTCTTAAAAAAAAAAAAAAGTAGGCTCCACACTCAGCGTGGAGCCAGATGCAGGGCTTAAACTCACAACCCCGAGATCAAGACGCAAGCTGAGGTCAAGAGCTTAGCATTTAACCGACTGAGTCACCCAGGCACCCCAGTACTTAATTATTTTTAAAGTTAGCATAGATGTAAGGTGTACTACCCTAACATTCCCTTCATATCTTGCTGATACACTTCTTGAGTGGATCTAAAAGGGGTGATGTCCATATGTTAGAGTATTATTTGTCAATGAAAGAGAGTGAAGCACTGACACATGCTACAACATGGATAAACCCTGAAAACATGCTAAGTGGAGGAAGTGAGACGTAAAAGGCCATATATTACACAATTCCATTTAAATGTCCCGAAAAGGTAAAACCATGAGGCAGAAAGAGATTAGTGGTTGTCAGGAGCTAGCGGAATGGGGAAAGAGGAGTGACTGTAAATGGGTAGTTTCTTTTTGGGGTGATGAAATTGTTCAAAAATTGATTGTGGTGGGGCGCCTGGGTGGCACAGCGGTTAAGCGTCTGCCTTCAGCTCAGGGCGTGATCCCAGCGATATGGGTTCGAGCCCCACATCAGGCTCCTCCACTGTGAGCCTGCTTCTTCCTCTCCCACTCCCCCTGCTTGTGTTCCCTCTCTCGCTGGCTGTCTCTATCTCTGTCGAATAAATAAATAAAATCTTTAAAAAAAAATAAAAAAATATAAAAATATAAAAAAACATTTAAAAAAAAAATTGATTGTGGTGATGGCTGCACAACTGTGAATATATTAAAACCCGTTTAATTTTACACTTTAANTAAAAATATAAAAAAACATTTAAAAAAAAATTGATTGTGGTGATGGCTGCACAACTGTGAATATATTAAAACCCGTTTAATTTTACACTTTAAAAGGATAAATTATATTTGAATAAAATTCTCAATAAAGCTGTTATAAAAAGGGGTCATATTAAGTGTGAATTTTTAATAACTCTGGGCACCCTCATGGTAGTGTGGTTGTCACCCATCCATCTCTGCAGTAAAACAACAGAAACCATGGCTAGATTTAAAGGGAAGCCACTGAGGAGTTTTGCTCTCAGCAGGAAAATGACATGATCACACTGGTAAGAGGGTAAAGCAAAGTGGATGGATCTGAAAGATTTTTAGGGGTGAAGCTACAGAATTTGGTGAATGAATGAATACCAGAGGACAAAGAGGGTTAAACATTAGGCTCAAAGGTGGGGAGGATTATAGAAAAAGAAAAATGTCAGATCTTCTACAATTAGTTTTTTTTTTTTAAGATTTTATTTATTTGATGGAGAGAGAGACAGCCAGCGAGAGAGGGAACACAGAGGGAGTGGGAGAGGCAGAAGCAGGCTCCCAGCGGAGGAGCCTGATGTGGGGCTCGATCCCAGGACTCTGGGATCACGCCCTGAGCCAAAGGCAGACGCTTAACGACTGAGCCACCCAGGCGCCCCTACAATTAGTTTTATATACGCTGAGTATAAGACACCTGTGGAATATGCCAGTAGAGAAGTCCAGTAAACAAGTGGATATCAGGTTTGAAGCTCGACGAAAAGGTCAGGACTGGAGATGTATAGCTAGAGGTTATCAGTATATAACCCATCAGGACTGGGAGATACGTGTCGGGGGGTTGTCAGAACATAATGATGGTCACTGAGGCCAGGGGAATGAATGAGACTGCATAGAGGGAAGGTATTCCATAAGGAGAGACAGAGGGATCAAGAACTAAGCCCTAAAGAACATCATCATTCAAGGGGCAGCCAAGAGGAAGAGAAGGACATGATAGGAGAAAAAAGGGGAAGAAGAACCGGGAGAAGCAAATACATTTCAAGGTTCTCCCACAGCACCTACCTGAACCACTCGTTCATGGATGCTAAGAACTGAGTCCAGGAGCATTTTCCGGCCTTGGTCCTGTAGCCGCAACACCTCCATGGTTTTGGTGGGCATAGCATAGCTGTGGGAAGGAAGCGTGGGCTATGAAGAAGGCTCCCTTAGATCGGCAGCGCCACTTCCGTCAGGAGAGTCCCTGAGGAGCCACTGCTGCAATGCAGTAGTTCCTGGAATCTAGGGCTCTTCGTCTGCAGCCAGGGGGGAGGTAACCAGCTCCTCCTAAACCTTCTCCAGAAGCCTCTAAGCTCCCTGAGGGGACAGGCCATGTCCAATGCCTTTCTGCATCCCTAGTTCTTGCCTGACACAACACTGAATAAAATCTGGTGGTTAATAACTTATTTGCTGCTACTAAAGAAAATCCAATTCTAAAAGAATCAATGTCATCACTTTGGAGGTTCACCTAGCATGTTTTACCTCTTCTGGAGAAATGAGGCATGAAACCCAACTGTTCTCAAAGAGCAAGACTTCTCAACCTCAGCACTATTAACATTTTAGACCAAATAATTCTTTGTTGTGGGGGGCTGGCCTATGTATTCCTAATCTCTACCCACAAGATGCCAGTAGTACCCTCTGAAGTGGTAAGTATACAAATTACCCCCAGGGGCGCCTGGGTGGCTCAGTCGGTTAAGTGTCTGACTTCAGCTCAGGTCATGATCGCAGGGTCCTGGGGTTGGACCTGCCTCGGGTTATGCACTCAGTGGGGAGGCTGCTTCTTCCCCTCCCTCTGCCCCTTCCCCTGCTCTTGCTCTCTCTGTCTCTCTCCCAAGTAAATAAATAAAATCTTTAAAAAAAAAATGGTCTCCAGACATTGTTAAATGTCCCTAGCTTGAGAAATACTATTGTAGAGACTGTGCTTGCTCTGATCAGCTTCCTAGCAGTGAAAAGAACACTGGAGTGGAGGTCAAATCTTGGCCCTGTGGCTTACTAGCAATATTTACTAAAGCAAGTTACATGTCTCTCTGGGCCTCAGGTTCTTCCAGAATAAAGAGGACTACAATCTAGGTCTATATCAATAGACGTGTGAAGATCAGGCATGGTGATGAGATAGGATCCCCGGCTACACAGAAATGTGGTACTAGTGCTGTGTTTGTCTTATCAAAAAGTTCACCAAAATGAAGATAAATGAAATAACGACAGTAGAATTCCTGAATTTTCATGTCACACGAAGGTTCATCAATTGATAGCAAGGTGCAAGGCCCTCTACAAAATGAATAATGGCAATAATGAAAATAGATCAGAGACACAACAGTCCGTCCTGGATTTAAATATTGGCTCTGCCACTTAACACCTATTTAACCCTGGACGAATTAATTCAGCTTCTGAGTCTCAGATTCTTCAGCTACAAAATGGAGATAATAAGGATAATACCTAGTTCATAAGGTTGTTGCAATAATTAAATGAGATTACATAAGCAATTTGCCTGGCATAATATGCCTACAGACGCCAGTGCCCTTGCTCTTACAAACAGTAAATGTTAGGTATTACAAGCTCTTCCAGGTAACCTCCCTAAATAACATTCCTTCCCACTTTCCAGCACAATCTCTCTGACCTCCTCTTCCAATTCAAATTTGGTAATAACTTCCCTATATAAATAAGGACACATTCATAGACTTGTTATGGAATAGCAAATAAAATAACTATGTAAAGCTTTCAGGAAAGTAAAAAGCACTCTAAAACACTATTTTTCCTTCTTGACCTTCTGCAGATAAGACTGACTGACTAAAGTGGGAGTTGTCCATTCCTGTCACTGAGCATGCATTTTATTCTTCACCACTTACTTTAGCAAGACGTCATTGATTTGTTCGTTCACTCATTCATTCATTCAACAAACATTTACTGAAAGCTTGTTCTGTCCTAGGCAGGCTGGTGGGCAATATGCAGCCTATGCTTTAAAGGAGCTTGCTAAGAATGTTTTAGAGAGGCAAACATCTTCACTACAGTAAGACAAAGGCAGTAATAGGCATGTACTGAATATTACAGTGACAAGAGAGAGAAGAGGGGCTCAGAGAAGAGGGGCTCAGGGAAGACTTCACAGGTGAGATAGGCTTTTATCAAGATGTTAAGAATAAACACATAGGTGTTTGCCTGGAGAGCATTCCAAAAAGTGAAGTTCTCTACAAAGGCACGAGAGGCCCTCAAAGGGAACAGAAAAGCCAGACATAGTTTGATAAAGAAATACTGGGAACTCTGTTCATTTCAAGGTAGAATAGGCCTTTAAGTAGTTAAGAATATAGGTAATTTTTCTTTAGTGTCTACACTTTTCTGTACTTTACAAATTTTCTGCAATAAACATTACTTGGATGATCAGACAGGAAAAACAGAAGGGAAGAAATGAAATAACTTGATGTCAAAAATCAATAATAATAATGCTACCTCCTGGGAGTACTACCTGGAACAGGACACAAGGGTTCCTGCTGGGGTGCTAGGGAACTTAGAATCTGTGGACTTGGGACACCTGAGTGGCTCAGTCGGTTAAGCGTCTGCCTTTGGCTAAGGTCATGATCCCAGGGTCCTCGGATTGAGTCCCATATCTGGCTTCTTGCTCAGTGGGGAGCCTGCCACTCCTCTGCTTATGTTTTCTCTCTCTCTCTCTCTCACAAATAAATAAAATCTTAAAAAAAAAAAGAATCTGTGGGCTCTACTAAATATTAATTATATCTCCATTTTACTTTTTTAAAGATTTATTTATTTATTTTTGAGAGAGAGAGACAGAGCATGCACATGCATGGGGGGGGTGGGGAAGGTCAGAGAGAGGGGGAGAGAGAGTGAGAGAGAGTCTCAAGCACACTCCCCCACTGAGTGCTGAGCATGGAGACCCATGCAGGGCTCCATCTCATGACCCCAGACCACAATCTGAGCCAAAATCAAGTGTCGGACGCTTAACCAACTGAGCCACCCAGGCGCCCCTGTACCTCCATTTTAAACAATGTAAGTGGACTTCCAGAAAAAGAAAAAAAAAAAACAGAGAGAGAAAGAGTAGCCTTACAGAAAATGACGCTGAGCGATGCTTTTACTCTCCACAAAGCACAGGAGCCTAGATCAGCTTCAGGCTTGGAAGCTGCTCCCAGATGAGTAAGATTTCCATCTCCAGGCAGCTGCTCAGCAAGGGAGGCAGGCAAATTAAGAGACCTGCCGGCTAGGCTTCCTCCTCTCCCCTCCTGGGTGAGTTACAGCTGCAGCAGTGCAGACCATTTATAGAACAAAAGCCAGCACACCACTCCCCTGCCCAATTCCATCTCAAGGTCAGAGCCCTACCTGGCACTCCCAGAGGAAAAATGGATCATGATGAAACGAAAATCAGAAGAAAAGAAAATCATTTCATCTCTGAAAAGCTGGGCAGCAAGAATGCCTAACAATACGATGGTCTGAAAACCTCAATCAATACAGGGCCATGAGCAGCTGAAAACGAACATCTCTCATGCCCTGTGCTATTTGGAGCAGAGAGCAGAAAAGAGGCAAAAAGCAGCACATCATTCATTCCGCTGTTCTAAGAATCATGTCCATGACTACTGGAACTCAATCCAAGTCAGTGAATATTTATTCAGTGCTCACTATGTGTCAGGTACCGGGCAAGCTCTTAGGGTTAAACTGTTAATGAAGACAGAAACAATCCTTGCCTTATAGATCTTAGAGTCTAAGAAGGAAGACCGGTAATAGTCAAGTAATTATGAGGGCAAAGAATGAGCGCTGTGAAAGGGAAATTATATAATCTTTACTTCTCCTAAATATGTAACATAAAGACCTAATTTAATGAGGTTCTCTGAAGAAGTGACATCCAATATGAAGCCTAAGAAAGAAGTAGGGGTTAGTTACGTAAAGGTGAAGAGTATTCTAAGCTTTAGAGAGCAAGCATATGTTTGAGGTGGAAAGGGATAAAAACAAAGCCCATGTTAATTGAAGGGAGAGGAAGAGGAAAGGGGAAATATGAGTTAAGGCCAGAGAAGCAATCCCAGGCTATAGGGCACCTAGCAAGCCATGTGAGGAACTTTAATTTTGATCCTAAAGGAATGGGAAGCCATAGAAAGATTTTCAGCATGGTAGTAACATGATCATATTTTCATTCTAGAAAGATCACAGTGAAAGCTGTGTGGAGAACCAATTATGAAGAATTGAGAATTTGAAAAAAAGTGGATTCAAATCCAGACCTTGCCATTTATTAGATGTATGACCACAGGCAAGCTTCTATTATATTAATAATAATTAATAATAATAATAGCAGCCAATTGTTGCTGGGAACAGTTGTAAGCACTTTAATATATTATCTCCCTTAATTTTTTTTTAAGATTTTATTTATTTATTTGACAGAGAGAGAGAGACAGTCAGCGAGAGAGGGAACACAAGCACGGGGAGTGGGAGAGGAAGAAGCAGTCTCCCAGCAGAGCAAGGAGCCCGATGTGGGGCTTGATGTGGGGCTCGATGTGGGGCTTGATGTGAGGCTCGATCCCAGGACACTGGGATCACGCCCTGAGCTGAAAGCAGACGCTTAAGGACTGAGCCACTCAGCCGCCCCCTCCCTTAATTTTCACTATAGCCTTTGCAGGCAGGAACTTTTAGCAACTTCATTTTACAGATGAGGAAACCAAGACACAGAGTGTAAGTAAAGTGCCCAACGCCACGCAAGAAGAATGCTGCAGAACGAAAGAAAAACCCAGCAGTCTGGCTACAGGGTCAGCGTTTTGATTTGTGAATGTGTGCAAGGTGCTTGTTTGAATTCATCACATTATACAAAAAAAGCCAGAGTAGTTGGCTGATAGTAGGTGCTCGACAAATGCTACTGCCTTCCTGCCTTTACCTAAATGAAGCCAGAGCTTTCCACAGCCAGGTTTTAAAAACGGCACCTTTTAAGAAGTCCTTCTGAAAATTTAAATCACTATTCCAGGGAGCTGACCGACTGTAGATATGATAATATTCTGTAAACGACATTTAATGCTTCTTTGCCACCATAAAAGCTACTCCTGATCCCTACCAGCTAAAAAAACAAAACAAAAAAACCCTTCTCATTAATTATTAATAACAATATTATTTACAGGGCATTTGCAATGTTCCAGTCTCTCTGCTACGTGCTATCATATACTGTCTTACTTAATTTTCAGAACTTAAAGGAATAAGAAAACTATCATCACCATTATATAGATGTGGAAACTGAAGTTCAGAATTTACCAAGGTCATGTTGCCACTACCTGGTAGAACTAGAACTAGAAATAGGCAGTTTGATTCCAGAGCCTGTACTCATAACCATTTGTTACTCAAAGTATGGTCCACAGACAAGCTGCTGGTGAACATACTGCTTGTTGTCAGTCCGTGACAAGGTAAGAAGCAGGCAACAGTCACTAAATATACTATTTAATTCAGCAGACTTTTTTTTTTCAATAGTGAGACTTTCTTGACAAAGGAAGCAAAGCACTAATGTACATTTTGGCATAAGCTTCTGATATCTTTGCAGAGTGGCACTTTGAGGAAGCACTGCTCTAAATTTTTATGCTATTCAGCCTCCTTGAACTGACATTGCACTTTATCCTTCATTTACCACCTTGCACATTATGCTGTATACACACACACACACACACACACACAGAGTCCCTGAAATCAGGGACACTCTCCTTAGACTCCTCCAGGCACATGTCTAGCTAGTACAATATCTACCACATGGCGGGAAAAGGCTCAATCAGTAGTTTTTTAATTGATTTTAATTAAAGCACTTTCATTAAACTTTAGGAAATGTATACCAGGTATACCACACAACTGGATTATGCAGTCATAGTCAAGAACCTGTCATTCTTTCAACGATGGTTTAATGTCTCCCATGTGGCAGGTCTTACGTTAGATGCTAAAGAAATAAAAAAGAACACAGTTCCCAGTAGTCAGTGGGGAGAGGAGCTGACACATGAATAGATTATTACAGCCCAGAGCACTAAGTGACATGACAGAAGTGTGTGTCAAGTGCTGAAAGAGCAACCAACTCTCTGGGGCATCAGAAAAAGATAAAGCACATCTTTAGTCCTAAAACAATTGAAGTACTATCAGCTGTGCGAGCTACAGTCACAGCTTATCATCCAATCTTCTAGACAGCATGTTTAGCACAGTTACACTAAGCTATAAAGGTTTAAAAGTTCAAATTTAGCTTAAGGACTTAAAATAAGACCCCATATACTTAAAAATACTGGATTCAGACAGAAATGGGTTAAATCTAGGCCACTTATTGGTTCTGTGTATTTGGGGCTTTGTGAGCCTTGATTTCCTCATCTGTAAAATGGGAATATACTGGTATCTAATGAGTAAGAAAGTGTAACTTTTGCCATATCCACATATTGTGCCATGTATTACCTTGCCACAGTGACAAACCACCCAAATGATTACTTATTAAATATTTTTTTTAATCAATTCACTTAAAAAGTAAATTTAAAAAACAAACTTTCTGTACAGCAACTGGAATACATGTTGCTGATGCGAAAGAAAACAGTATATGTAGCCACTTCGGAAAAAAAATTTGGCAGTTTCTTATAAATTTAAATATCCACCGCACTTAACCATTCGACCCAGCAATCACACAGAGAAATGAAAACTTACATTCTCACAAAAACCTGTACATGTTTATTGTGGCTTTATTTATAACTGTCAAAAACTGGAAATAACACAAATGTCCTTCAACCATTGAATGGATAAACAAACATATATCCAATCAATGAAATGCTAATCAGCAACAAAACGGAACAAACTACTTGATACAGGCAACAACAGAAGTGAGTCTCAAATACACTATCCTAAATGAAAGAAGCCAGACTCAAAAGGAAAAATACTGTATAATTCCACTTACATCGAATCCTGGAAAAGTCAAGACTATAGAAAACAGATCAGTAGTTGTGAGGGACTGGGGGTAAGGAGAGGGATTAACTACAAAGGCAGGAGGGAACTTCTTGGGATAGTGTAAATGTTTTATATCTTGAGTATGATGATATTTACTGTGTGCATTTGTGAAAACTCATAGAAAACTGTTCACTAAAAAGATGAATTTTACTAAATGTAAATTATATCTCAATAAGCCTGAGTTTATATCACTATTATAAATGGAAGACTAGTATCAGCTGCCATCAAGATAAATTTTTTTTTTTTTAAGTACAATGGGGGTGGCTGGCTGGCTCAGTCGGTAGAACACACGACTTGATCTCAGGGTCGTGCGTTCAAGCCCCACACTGGGCCTGGAGCTTACTTTAAAAAAAAGTACAACGAAAAGAAAACAAAATATTGTAAAATTCCAGCTAGATACTATGCTAGCCAAAGACTCTGAGTCTGAGGTCCCTCCTCTGTTAATGAAGATTAGGAAGTGCTAGAGTGGCGTTAAGGACGTACCAGAACCACACAAAGAATTCTCCTTGACATAATCAGGTTGAATGAGAGTTAAAAAGGGAAGAAATTTCTCACCATGTGATTTAATTTTTATTTAAAGCAAACTACAGGGCATCCCACACTTTCTGAAACACTGAGATAAGATATGTAAAGTGCCTGGATTGGAGTAGGTAGCCAGTAAGTGTTAGTTCTCCTCCCCCACAGTTTTCCAGCAAATTCAAGCAAATGAAAAGCAGAGCAGGCAAAGAAACCCTAAATAAATGGGGAGATATGCCTTTTTAATGGATCAGGGGAATCAAAAGCAATGTCAATTCTCTTCAAACTGACCTACAGATTCAACATAATCCCAATAAAATTCCATCAGGTTCCTTTATGTAGAAATCAAACTAATTCTAAAATTTTTATAGAAAGCCAAAGCACCTAGAATAGCCAATATAATTTCAAAAAAAAGAACAAAGTTGTAGTTTCAGTAATCAAGCTACAGTGATCAAGACAGTGTGGTATTGGTATAAGTGTAGATACGTAAATCACCATAACAGAATAGAGTCCAGAAATAGACCCACATAAACATGGTTGGTTGACTTTCAAAAAGTGCTAAGACAATTTGATAAAGATAGAAAATCTTTTTAAAAAATGGTGCTGGTGGGGCGCCTGCGTGGCTCAGTTGGTTAGGTGACTGCCTTCTGCTCAGGTCACCATCCTGGAGTCATGGGATCTGAGTCCCAAATCGGGCTCCCTGCTCAGCAGGGGAGTCAGTCTGCTTCTCCCTCTGACCCTCCCCCCTCTCGTGTTCTCTCTCAAATAAATAAATAAAATCTTTAAAAAAAAATGGTGCTGGAACAACTGGATATTTATATGAAGAAAAAAAAAAGAACTTTGACCCATATCTCATACCATATACAAAAAAAAAAAGGAAAAAAAACCTAAAAAAACTAAAACTGGATCATGGACCTAAATGCAAAACCTAAAACTATAAAACCTCTAGAGGAATATCTTTGTGATCTTGAGTTAGACAAAGTTGTCTTAGATATAACACCAAAAACATGAATGATAAAACTTAAAAGAAGTCTGCCCTCCAAAGAACTCAGCTAAGAAGATGACAAAATTAAGTCAAAAACAGGGAGAAAATATTTGCAAACACATACTGAAAAAAAACTGGTATCCAAAAATAGATAAAAGAATTTTCATAATTCAATAATAAGAGAACAAACAACCCAATTTTAAAAATGGACAAAAGATTTGGACAAGTCATCAAAGCAGATACACAGAAGGCAAATAAGCATATGAAAAGATATTCAAAATCATTATTTACTAGGGATATGAAAATTAAAAACTATTAGATACCACTATATATCTATTAGAATAGCTCTAGAAAAAAAATTGACAATACCAAGCGCTGACCAGGAAAAGGAATTACTGTAACTTTCATACATTGTCAGTGGGATAACAAAATGGTGCAGCCACTTTGGAAAACAGATGTCAGTTTTTTATAAAGTTAAAGATACAGTCACCATACAACCCCCAAATCTCAGGCTTAGGAGGCTATCCAGAAGAAAAGATATATGCCCCACAAAACATACATGAGAATGCTTATGACAGCTTGATTCATAATCACCAATAAACCGGAAGCAATGGAAATGTACTTCAACTGGTGAATAGATAAGACAATTAAGGTCCACCACTTAATGGAGTACTACTCAGCAATAAAATAGTTCCAAAAACATGGAAGAATCTTAAACACATTATGCTAAGTGAAAGAGGCCAGACACAAAAAGCTACACACTGTATGATTCCATTTACATGATGTTCTGGAAACTTAAAACAATAGGACAGAAAAACAATTGTTGGTTGCCAGGGATATGACTACACCTGGGCATTGGGGAAATTTGGGGGTTAATGGAACTGTTCTATATTCTGATCGTGGAAAACTATATGCCTAATAAGGGCGAATTTTACTAAATATAAATTATGTCTCAAAACCTCATTTAACAACAATGACAAAGCAGAGCATGCTACTCACACCAAGAACACCCCATGCAAAGGCATCCTTCATACCTTTCCTCAACTTTAAGGGAGAGATGGTTGCAGAGGTTGTGAACATACTGGGCATAACTCTCTGCCAGGGCCATGTCGTATGCAGTCAGGTGAATATTTAAAACCCCATATTCATAATCTGTCCCCAAATTAATGGGTCTCAATTCCACTTTTCCTTTCTTCTTCTTGGGCTGAACAGAAAACAAAAGGAGAAAGAAAATAAATCAAAGTATTATACAAAAAATTCTAATCATCCCATCTTGATATCAAAGAAATCAATCTTTCAAAATCAGTTTGTTTACCATTTTTCTCTTATGACCTTACTTTTTTTTTTAATAATTTTTATTATGTTATGTTAGTCACCATACAGTACATCCTTAGTTTTTGATGTAGTGTTCCATGATTCATTATTTGCGTATAACACCCAGTGCACCATGCAGTACGTGCCCTCCTTAATACCCATCACCAGCCTATCCCAATCCCCCAGTTGAAGCCCTCAGTTTGTTTCCCAGAGTCCATAGTCTCTCGTGGTTCATCCCCCCTTCTGTTTACCCCCGCTTCATTCTTCCCTTCCTTCTCCTACCGGTCTTCCTCTTATTTCTTATGTTTCATAAATGAGTGAAATCATATGATAATTCTTTCTCTGCTTGACTTATTTCACTTAGCATAATCTCCTCCAGTCCCATCCATGTTGCTACCAATGTTGGGTAATCGTTCTTTCTGACCGCTGAGTAATATTCCATTGTATATATGGACCACATCTTCTTAATCCATTCATCTGTTGAAGGGCATCTCCACTCCTTCCACAATTTAGTTACTGTAGGCAATGCTGCTGTGAACATTGGAGTGCATATGGCCCTTCTCTTCACTACATCGGTATCTTTGGGACAAATACCCAGTAGTGCAATTGCTAGATCATAGGGTAGCTCTATTTTTAGCTTTTTAAGGGACCTCCACACTGTTTTCCAAAGTGGCTATACCAACTGGCATCCCCACCAACAGTGTAAGAGGGATCCCCTTTCTCCACATCCTCTCCAACATTTGTTGTTTCTTGTCTTGTTATGACTTACTTTCAAACTGAAGTTCCCCTGGGAAGGAATGGGTAGCTTCCCTTGCCAGTCTGGGCTGCTATCAGCCAACAAAAGGAGAGGGAATATTGCTGGCATTACTTTAACACAAATACAAGTGACTATCTTATGCAATTAACTTAAGAGACTCACACCCTCCCTGGTCCTCAGCTTCCCAATTTTCTCAAATTGGTGAGGTTATGCTAGATAAGAGATTCTTAATCTAGAACCCAGTGAGGGATTTTAAGTGGTCTATCAACCCCAAAATTTATATGCAAAATTTTACATGTGTGCATATTTTTCTGGAAGAATTCTTAGCTTTTATCAGTATCTTAAAGAAATCAATTGCAAGGAAACTCATCATTAGATCTCTTCCAGCCCTCCTAGCTTTGAAATTCTGCAATCATTTAGTCTTCCTTTTAAGAATTGAGAAGTAGGGGCGCCTGGGTTGCACAGCCGTTAAGCGTCTGCCTTCGGCTCAGGGCGTGATCCCGGCGTTGTGTGATCGAGCCCCACATCAGGCTCCTCTGCTATAAGCCTGCTTCTTCCTCTCCCACTCCCCCTGCTTGTGTTCCCTCTCTCGCTGGCTGTCTCTATCTCTATCAAATATATAAATAAAATCTTTAAAAAACAAAAAAGAACTCATGAAAATGGAGTGATACACTATGTTCTCTTTTATGTCTTGTTTCTTTCATTCATTATATTTTCAGGATTCATCATGTATTAGCTGAAACAACAGTTCTTTCTTTCTCATTGCTCTAGTAGTCTATTGTATGAATATGCAACAATTTATTTATCTTTTTTTTACAGTTGATGAAAATTTGGGTTGTTGTTTCTACTGTGGGGCCATAACAAATAGTACTGCTCCCCATGTTCTTGTCCGTATCTTTCAGTGAACACGTGTATGCATTGCTATTAGGGATATACCTAGAACCTGAACTACTGACTTAGAGAGCATGCATATATTCGTCTTTAATAAGTACTCTAAAACAGTTTTACAGAGATGTTTCCGGTTTAGTCTCCCACCAGAATTAATGAGAGTTCTATGTGCTCTACATTCTTGCCAACACAAAACTTACTGTAGTCAAGTATTCTGGTCTGTTTTAGCCCTACTGTTTGGTATGAAGTGACAATGAATTCAGGTTTCAACTTGCAGTTCCTTTAAGTCAGTTGAGCCTGAGCACCTTTCCATTGGATACTCTCTTTTGTAACCTGCCTATTCAAGTATTTTGCCCATTTTTTAGATGGGTTGTCTGCCTTTCTCTTACTGATTTGTAGAGATTCTTTCTATATTCTAGATATGATCCTTTGTTAAATATATGTGCTGCAAATATCTTCTTCTTCCCTGTAGCTTCCCTCTTCATTTTTTCATGGTGCATCCTGATAAGCAGAAGTTCTTATTTTTAATGTAGTTCAATTTATTCATTCTTGTACGATTATAGTGATTTTTGTGTCCTGTTTAAGAAATCTTCGTGATCTTAAGATATTCTCATGTTATCTTCTAGTAGTATGACTATTTTAACACTTACATTTAGATCTACAATCCATTTTTAAGTGATGTTGGTGTATGATGTGAAAGAATCATTTTTATTCACATGATCATCCAGTCCAGTTGACTTAGCACCATTAGCACCATTGCATGGTAGTGTCACCTTTGTCATATAAGTGCCCACAGATATGTGGATCAGTTTCTGTCCTCTTTATTCTGTTCCTTTGGGCTCTTTGTCTATCCTTGAGCTAATACCACATGCCCTGCTTATTGGAGACTTATAATAAGTCTTGTTATTTGGTAGAAATAGTTCTTTTAAGAAAAAGGGCAAAAAACCTATTTTTATTTATTTTTTTTAAGATTTTTTATTTATTAATTTGACAGAGAGAGAGAGAGCACCAGCAGGGGGAGCAGCAGGCAGAGGGAGAAGCAGGCTCCCTGCCAAGCAAGGAACCCAATGTGGGGCTCGATCTCAGGACCCTGGGATCATGACCTGAGCTGAAGGCAGACGCTTAACCGACTGAGCCACCCAGGTGCCTCTCTATTTACATGTCTTAAGTCACTCCTATCTAACAGCCAACATTCTAGTGGTTGCCACAGAAGAATGTTCCTGGCAGAGCACCTGAAATGGTTCTCTCCCATCACTGCTCCTTAGGTCAGTCTAAGACAGCAGAGGCCCAATCTAGGGGAGCAGGAGGAGGACCAAGAAATGGTCCTTTCACAAGACCGGTAATACCAACAACAGACCCGGTCTCACAGGGATGTTCTGAGAACTGAACAAAACACTATGTAAAGTGGCTTATACAGTCCGTGTCACATAATTACTCTATGTATTAACTTTTATTTCTATTTTCATTTTTTAAAAAGAAACATGTTCTTTTTTTTTTAAGACTATATTTATTTATTTGACAGAGAGAAAGAGACAGAGCACAAGCAGCGGAAGTGGCAGGCAGAGGGAGAGGGAGAAGCAGGCTCCCCACCAAGCAGGGAGCCCAATGCGGGGCCCAACCCCAGGACCCCGGGATCACCACTTGAGCCAAAGGAAGACACCCAACCAACTGAGCCATCCAGGCACCCCTACTGCTATTTTCATTTTTATGTTCCTATCTAGCACAGGAACTGGCAAACAGAAAACATGCAATGAATCACAATTTTAGAATCTTAGAACTGGACAGCATTTAGAGATTATTTTGTCCCAGTTCTTCATCTTTGCCAGGGAAGAATATGAAGCCCAGAAAGATCAAACATGTCTCCCAGAGTGACACAACCAGACAAGACAGATCCTAGGAACTAAAACCCAGACCTTCCAACCCCCAACTGCAGCCTCTGCATTGCAAAACTTTTTATAGTCTTTATAGTTTCTGCATTTCTTATCTTTATGATGAATATCTTCCCCACTCCTTTATTAAGTATATGGTCTCTTATAGTTTCTCATTGCTAAAGTTCTTAACAGTGGTGGCCCCCCCAAGGGTCCTAGATTTTGCTATGAGTGAGAAGCCAAACCTCTAGAGACCAACTATCAAAGAACAAGGGCTTGGCTCTCTCTTTTTCAGAGCCTACCATGCTCCGTGGCCAAATGCAGCAATCCAGACTTCTCATCAAGACATTCAGCACTGCAGTCAGAGCTGTGAAGAATGCTAACATTGGAATGCAATGGGGAGCTGCTAAAATTTTCCAGCAGAGAGGGGAGGAGCCTCTCTAAAGCCTTTAGGAGGCTTTTATAACCAGGGAAAATGCCAGGGCTCTTCAAAGGTGTTGCTTTAGAGGAACAAAACAAAGCAAAAAAAGCGGATTCCAGTATCCCTCTTGGCATCTCACTTGCTTTTCTGTGTTGGCCTAGATATGCCTGGACCTCTCCACATTATCAGGAGCCCATTGTGACATTGTATTTCGGTTCTGAGCCAGGGCCAGCATAGCCAGCAAGAGCTTGGCTGCTTATAATACCAGTCACCAGTTCCTATAATTTTACCTGTACAGTCTTTCTCATATCCCTTCCCTCCTTTCTATCCCTACTGCCTGAGTTCATGCCCTTATAACCACCATGGGGAGTTATTAAAGATATCTGTGCAAAGCATGTATGTGACTAGAACTGTGTTTGGAGAAGGCCACCCTGACTGCATATGGAGGAGAATCAGGCAGGAAAGGAAGGAAAGCTAGGAGAAAGGCGGCGGGGACTATGGACTACTGTCCACCATCAAACTTTGGCACTCCTGTGACTGACCTGGATTCAGTGTGTGATGGCCCAGAGTGGCCATTCTTAGATCCCTGTGGGACTGCACTATGATCCTCCAAATAGGCCAGGGGATAAATTAATAAACCATTTTTGTAAAGAAATGTCCATATTATTATCCCTACTTTACAGAGAGAAAACTGAGGTCCTATGGAAGCACATTACTTGCCCAGGGTTACTGGGAAACTGCTGGGAAAGAGCAGAAAAAAGGATTAGACTCAGCCTGCTACAACTGCAAGGGCTCCTAGAGATAATATAGTCTCTCCTTCTTTCCCTCCCTAATTTTACCCAAGGGGAAAGTTGAAACCCAGAAGGGGGAAGTGACTTGTTTGCAGTCACAATAGTAAGGAAATGGCAAAGGTAACCACTTTATGTCTAGCCATGGCTGGAAGCTGGGTCTGTGGCCCCAAGCCCAGGCTCTCTCCTCTAGATTCTGTAGAAGTGATAGTGTCTGCCCGTCACCATAGGTGGCATTCTCCACAGTGGGAAAATTGGGAAGGAACAGTATCATCCTAATCTTCAAATGAAAAGGCAAATATGCCTGCAGCATATGTAGCTTCCAGAACTTCTGGTGATGAAAATTTAAAAACTGACACCCGGGGACCTGAATGATCTGATGATGGTACTCTGAACAGTCCATAATGAGCTATTAGGTACACAGAAATCAAGTGCCTATAACTCAGCGTGGCGCTCTCGGGAGACATCACCAGACAGAAGGCCTGGCCCTGACCGGCATGACCACAAGGCACAGCCTTGTACTGCACAGAGCACCATACTTAGATGGAAGCCAAAGGAAAGCCGACTTAAAGCCTGTCTGCTTAGTCACTAAATGACATTGAATGACCTCTCTACGTGTCAGTTTCTTCCCCTGTAACACCTAACATTCTTGTGAAGCTTGAAATAGTAAATTTATATGAAATGGAAACAGCATAGACATCAGATGGACTCTGACCACCCTTGGTTCAAATGTTGGCTCTGGAAATTACTAGCCATTTAGACAAGTCATTTAATCTCTCTGAGTCTTAGAGTCCTCAAACAGGGTCTTTAATAGCTAGGATATCTGAGGATTAAATAAAATATACTATTTATAATACTATAAATGGAATAATGTTTTTATTTTTTACTTTATTTTTTATTAAGTTTTTTTATTTCAATTCCAATATAGTCAACATACAGTGTTATATTAGTTTCAGGTGTACATTATAGTGATTCAACAATTCTAAATATTACCCAGTGCTCATTGTGATAAGTGTACTATAATACTTTAAAATGGAATAATGCTTTTAAAGCCTGGCACATTGTAGTTATGGCATTTGGTACATAGCAGTCACTCAATAAATGGTATCTTTAGAAAAGTCTGAGCAATGTACACAAACAGGACATTAGTATTACTATAAATTGGAGGTAATCGTGATCCTGGTATCCCATTGGCACGCTTTACAGAATGAAACACTTATGCAAAGTGCTGATTCAACCACTCAGGAAAGACACCAAAGAAACAGTCCCAGGCCTCAAGGAATTTATATTACAGTTCAGAGAGAGAGAGAGGAGACTCACATGAAAGAACAAATCTCAATTTAACCATAAAGAGCAGCCCACCTCCCATGGCCAAGTTCAACACAAGCTACCTTGTGGCACCACGATGCTTAACTCCCCAGCGGGAACCCAAAAGTGACCGCCTTAGGTGGGTGCAGCTGAAAGGGCAGTAAGCAGAGACACTTAAGGGTAGATAGTCATTACTTCATAAGTCAAGTGCCTGTGTTTATAACTCAGTATCTTTTAAAAAGGGTTGATCTAGACCTGCCTACTTCTCAGGTTTGATGGTCCCTCATCCCCTAGTACCAAACTTAAACTTCAGGATTAAAAAACTGCTAAAAGTTTCCCAATTGCATCTCCAGGGTCAGTGTCTCCCTACCTCCACCCAAAAGGTTCCCCCTCCTTGCAGAGCCAACTTTGACTCTTCACCCCACATGCTTAATGTGAGCAACTCCTATTTATTTTTAAGACTCAGCTCATGCTCATCCAAGAAGCCTTCCCTGATTTCTCAGCCTGAGTTAGGTACCACTCTTCTGTGTTCCCATAGCAAACCCTACTCCAGATACATCACTCTCAATCACCTGGATGCGTTTATGCAACAGATACTGACTGCTAGTGATGAGCAAGATCAGGGTTAAGATTAGGGATATGATAGGAAAGAAGACAGCCATTGTCTCTGATACTTAATGTTTACAGTCTCTCAGGAAAGGCATATAGAGAACAAGTAATTATAAAGAGATGCATGTTTTGAGGGAGGAAAATAGAACGCTATGGAATTGTGAAGAAAAAGACTATTGGCTATCATCACCATCAACACCACCTACGGGCTCTATGTTTCAGATGCTGTGCTAAGTTCTTAAAATTCTCTTAATCTACTTCTCACAACAACACTGGGAAATATAATTTCTATATAAAGTCAAGGAAACTGTGGCTTGGAAAAGTTAGGGAAGGTACCCAAGGACACAGAGCTAGTAATCATCAGAGCTGAATCTTTAATTCAGGTATGCCGAATTCCAAAACGTTTCTCTTAACCTCAGCCTTTCCTTTTAAGGAAAGTGTGCAGAGCCTGCCAGTTTTCTCAATATCTATTCCCCTTTTTTCCATTAATCACATAACTGCTGAAACGCAAATATGGATGGCAAACTTTACTCATGAAAGAATCATTAAAGAAATCAAAGTAAAAAAAAAATAGCAGAACTGCTGTATTTTAGCTGGGTGTATGACCATTCATAATAAAACTTACATTTCCCAAACAATCTTGCAGCTAGGTATGGTTATGTGACTAAGTTCTAAAACTTACATTTCCCAAACAATCTTGCAGCTAGGTATGGTTATGTGACTAAGTTCTGGCCGGTGAGGTAAGAGCTTATGCACACTACTTCCCCTTTCTCCATCCTGCTCGATGGAATGTGGACAAGACGGCTGAAGAGGGAGCAGCCATCTCAAAACTGTGAAAGAGAAGCAGTACGGTAAATGTGGCAAAGCCAAAAACTGGAATATCTACTTATACTTTTATGTGAAAGAGAAATAAGCTTCTATCTTTGTTTACGCCCCTTGATTAAGCGGGCCTCTCTGATGGCAGCCAAACTACCATCTCAAGTCCTATAAGAAGGTACTGCAACTCATTCATTTCTCTATTTCTCCACATTAAATGTTGAGTTGAACTGAACTGAACTCCAGCTCTGGTTCCATCATTCACTAGACATGTCAGAGAGAGATCATTTATGCCCCTCAATCCATTTCCTTTTCTACCCTATCTCACAGGATGGTGATAAATCAAATGGCATCGTTTTCAAATTTGTTGGTTGCAAAGGGTCTAACAAAATCATGTTTCTCTCTGTGAAACACCATAAAATACTCATCAGTATACTTTCATCATATACAACAAGAATGACTTCACTAGTAGAAAACATGGTTATACAATATAAATGGAGTTCTCTACATCTCAAAATATAAGAAAACATATCTGAGTCTCTCTGTTTGTATTTGTTTTCATCAAGTAAAACTGATGGGAGAAAAACCTGAAACTTAGAAAAGTCTATCCATTAACTTAATATCTTTCTAAAATGTGGAAGATTGCCCTTAATAAACCTGAGGAGAGGGGCGCCTGGGTGGCACAGCGGTTAAGCATCTGCCTTCAGCTCAGGGCGTGATCCCGGCGTTATGGGATCGAGCCCCACATCAGGCTCCTCCGCTGGGAGCCTGCTTCTTCCTCTCCCACTCCCCCTGCTTGTGTTCCCTCTCTCGCTGGCTGTCTCTCTCTGTGTCAAATAAATAAATAAAATTTTTAAAAAATAAAATAAAATAAACTTGAGGAGAGGTTCAGCTCTAGGATCACCACTGTTCCAAGGGTATATGGCTTAAGAGGCACTGAGATAAGGGATGTGAAAGCACTTTGAAAATGGAAAGGGGTCACTACTATTATTCTTATCAAACATGACTCCCTTACATAGTTGTAACTCAGCAGAACGGGCAGAATGAGACTGGTGGGCTGGAGACCAGGGCGCTCTAATGGTATAGGCTGAATGAGGTCATCACAGGAATCACTCTCTGTGTCTGGAAAGGTTCTGGGGAACTCTTTTATGTTCTTTACAGCCCCAGTGTTTCCCAGTGTACCCCAAGCAGCTGGATACTCCAAAGGTCAGTTCACTTTACATATTCAGTGAATGCAGGCGACATTTAGTAAATGTTTGTTGAGGTGACCTCCACAACACCTTCCTCAACCCATTCAGGGAGAATTGCTTCCTTAAGTTTGTTCTCTTGATATTTAAGTTCACTCCCCTAGTAAAGCACTTACCACGTGTAGTTAGTTACATTTTTGAGCACTATTTTTCCTAGCCCACTGTATGCTTTTGGTAGGAAAAGACTGTGTCCCATTCCCCTACGCATCATTTGTGCTCACACGGTGCCTGGCACATAGCAGATGCTCAATAACAGTTTTTCTTTTCAGTGAGTTACAGGAGATAGACTTGAGGAAAAACATGGATGCTAATCTAAAACAACTTCACTAAGTCAGTCCTATAATCCATGTCTAGCCCTACAGTCACTGCAAAAACCGATCTTTCCGTTCCCAGGAAGCTAGGACTGTCACCATAAAGTGATTTTGATCTGCTGATTTTTCTGGGAACGATGCCACAGTCTCCTCACAGACTTGTGGCTGTGGGAGCTAATCCATCTATGGGTGTTACAACAAACGAAACAGGTGTCATAAATGACAGACACCTCCTCTATGTCAACAGTGCAAACAGTTGCCAAGAGAAAAGACATCTCAACTCCTAGGGGGCCGTTCTATAAAGAGGAAGTAAAGTGCCTACGTTACAAAAGATACATATTACTCTCTTGCCCCAGGGCCTAGAAAATAGAACACAGAACAATTATAAACTGACAGCAATTTATGTTGCCTCCATTCCATCCTCCCACATCTTCCTCTTAGCAATTCTGTTTCTTGGATTGTTATTACCCCAAGATTGAAGGCAGGACAGCAGCTGAGGGCAAGAAAGTGGTCTGGGGAGAAATAACCTAGCACTCCACAAACACAAAGGACTACACATTTATTTCTATGAAATAAAAATCACTCCAAACAATCTGAAGCCTTTTAAATTCAACAGAGTGATTCAGGGCCCTTGAGGAAATAATGAGATCTATACACTGAGACACAGTGCTAGGTCTGGAGATGAGCTCTGAAACGTGATCCCTCACTGCCACAGTCAAGCTGGGTCATACGGCATGTAAGATCACACAAGCAGAAATGGAACAAGGTCTGGGCACTTGGTGCGTGAGAATTAACTCTTGTCTTAGGGATGTGGGGCTTAAGAGAGGAGAGGACCCAACCTGAGACCCAGAGAGGAAAAAAAGGAATCTGGCTGCTTATTGTTTTTTCTAGGATCTAAGCTTAGGGAGAGAAAGGGGGCCACAGAATGCCTTCCAGCATTTCTAGTCTGGTTTACCAGTGGGGAAGAAGAGACAGGGACCTGGGACAGAATCTCTGCAAGCTGGCAGATGAGAACTTTCATGTACTGTCCCATGCAGAAAGCAAGGAGCCTGCAGCAGCTTTCACTACTATCTGGGTAGCCACCCAGGGACAACGAATGACATCAGAGAAAAGCTTACACCTCTAACCAAAGACAGCATCACTCCCTTCAAGCAACCAAGGTCATCTGGAGCCAGCTGTCTGCAAACAGTGGGTTGTGTTTGCCAGTTCTGATTTATAAAACCTTGGGGAAGCTCCAATAACCATGTATCAGTTCAGCTCGATCAATATTTACTGTCCTCTACTTGATCCCAGGCTCTCTGCTGCAAACTGAGGATACAGAGACATGGCTTCTACTCTTCGAAAGCTCACCATCTAGAAGGGGAGATGGTCATCAAACAGACCATTAAACAGAGCAGTAAGTCATAGCACAGAGGAAGCACAAGGAACTCTAGCAGCTCATGGTAGGACAAGTAATCCAGTGCTGGGAATCCAGGAAGGTTTCTCAGAAGGGGAGCTTCATTTTCCCCCTCCTTACCCTGCTTCCTCACTAGAAGTTAAAGGTTGAGGATGTATTAGCCAAGTGAAAAGAGGGAGAAGATATTTTAAGTAGACAGAACAGCCTTGAAACAGTATGTGTTTCACAGAGAGATCTGTGAGGCCTTGAAACAGTATGATGATTTGGATAAGAAGCAAGAGGCTCAATGCGGTTAGAGCATGGTACCCCTGAGATGGGAGAAGAAAATAGGGAGAAAGACAGGGACAGATGGCATTAACATGGCATTAAACTTCCTTTTATACCGCACTACGAGGCAGGTCAGAGCATGGCATACACAGAAAATTATCTTTTAAGAGGAAGGATCCCTGGATGCCTGGGTGGCTCAGCTGGTTAAGCAGCTGCCTTCAGCTCAGGTCATGACCCCAGGGTCCTGGGATCGAGCCCCACATCAGGCTCCCTGCTCAGTGCGAAGCCTGCTTCTCCCTCTGTGTGCTCTCTCTCTCTCTCTGACAAATAAATAAAATAAAATCTTTGAAAAATAAATAAAAGATGGAGGATCCCAAGAAATTAGCAAAACCAAAGAACACACACCCAAACAAAATGAATTTATTTCCTACTAATTTATATGGGACTTTTAGAAGAGGGATATCCCAATATAAAACAACTTCAACAACTACTCTAAGGTGTCACAACTCAGAAAGGGTGTGAATCACTCCTTTTGAATTTTAATAGCACTTTGTATCTTCCTTTTGGCACCTGTCACTTTCTGCTGAGGAGAATAATTATGTGCGTCTTACCTCTAATAGTTTACCAGCTCTCTGAGCATGAACCAGGTCTTGTTCATTCATCCATCAAAATTTTATTACAACTCAGTCTGAATAGACAAGGCCTACCACATTAATAGATGCTCAATAAATGTTTCAGAGCATCACAGAGTTACATGATATCAGAGCTGAAAGACTCTTAAAGATATTCTAATCCAGTTTCTCAGCCTTTATGAAGATTTTATTAAAGCTATGGACTCTCTTCCCAGAAAAAAAAATCACACACAGAGAATATTTTACATGTAATTTCAGGGTCCACAATGCCCAGAGGGTTAAAATTAATTATCCAAAGTCATGAAGGTGTAATAAGTGGCATAACTAAGCCTACAAGTTTACTGGTTCCCAATTGTCCTCCTCCCACTACAAACTACAAATGAACAATTTTAGTTGGGCTGTTTCCTGCTGGGAGGCTGCCTAATATAAGCCTAAGATGTGGCAATGGTCCTCTCATGAAATTCCTTGCTGTAAGGAAGATGCTCAGGAGAACACGGCAAGTTCAGTGGCTTCTGAGACCCAAATACAATGGTACTGGACTTCTGCCAAGGAGAAAGAGGGGCAGTGGGAAACGTTCATGGTTACCTGGAACAATACAATAAACCAAAGAGCCAAAAGTGATGTTGAAGCCTCCCTAGGTAGACGAGCAAAATCCTTCTCAACTGTACTGTTTACAGGAAGTGGTAGAATCATGACTCAAAACCACACTTTCTGACTTTCAGGCCGGTGTTGTGTCCACCTCCCCACAAAATCCTCCGCACGTGCAGAGAAATCTAACCACCCCGGAAGCAATCCTGTAGCTCTGGGAATCCGAAGAAATGGGCTAAATAATCTTATAATGCTTAGAACTAACTCCCAGTTATCTGAGAGAATGGATTCAAGGAACATAAACATCTTCGAAATCTGCAAATACTATAAAACTATTTGGCTGAAAATCCCAATCCGCCTCCACTTGCCACAAACCATTCATTCAACTTCAGTGAATGTATCATTTATTGTGAGGTCCATGCTGAAGTCAGTACTAAGAAGATATTTTTTTAAAGTACCGCAAGTAATGAAACCAAATCATTGGCTTTTTGCTGCGATAACCTGGTGTAGGGACAAGATTGAGAGCTGGCAGAAACAGCTCACTGTAGATACTTCCAAACTAAATAACTGGAGAGGACTAAAGGGTGACCCCAGTATTATCTACTCCCAACGTTATCCGCCCTATGCAAATCTCATCTTCAGTCTTTGCAAAGCTGCACACTATCCTCTTCTAAAGGACCCTTGCTCCCTTTACCTCCTGTGCTTTCACTAGATGCTTGTATCTTCCAATGCCATGGGTAGGCTTTGTCTTGTAGTGTCGACTGGAACTCAGCAGAATGCCACCTAAAAGACAGAAAATAAAACAAACCTGTTTCAAAACTCCTGCAGGGCAGACAGATCACGCATGAGGAGATAAATCTACACCACAACACTGGGAACATTTGGGATAGCAGGCCTCTTGCTGGTTTAAAGAACCAGAGCTATGGGGCGCCTGGGTGGCACAGCGGTTAAGCGTCTGCCTTCGGCTCAGGGCGTGATCCCGGCGTTCTGGAATCGAGCCCCACATCAGGCTCTTCAGCTATGAGCCTGCTTCTTCCTCTCCCACTCCCCCTGCTTGTGTTCTCTCTCTCACTGGCTGTCTCTATCTCTGTCAAATAAATAAATAAAATCTTTAAAAAAAAGAAGAAGGAGAAGGAGAAGAAACCAGAGCTATTTCTTGATCCTGGGCTGACTCTCAGTTTACCCCCTTTTTTCTCCTTTGACCCCTGGACTATACCCACTCCCCACTACCTATCTTTCTTTGAGAAATTCTCTCCTGCTATAGCCACTGGTGATAAGAGGACAAAATACATTCTCACAGTGTTCTTGTTTTCACCTGTTCCTCCAATGCCAATAATCCTTTTGAAGTTTTCTAACGTGGATCATAGAGAGAAAGAGATGAGCGGCAAATACAACCAAGTAAGAGGACAATCACAGATTCCCACAAAGTTTTACAAACCATCTATTTGATTTATTTGTGCTAATATGGAACAACCTCCAACATACACTGCTGAGTAAATAACAATAAAAACAAAGACCTAAGGTACAGGACAGTGAGTATGTATACTACTACCAAGCATAAAGGATCTCCATACACATATCTATTGTAGTAAGCCCAGAGATGCACCACTTGGATCCACCTTCAAGGAAGGACTTTAATCTTCATTATTTTTTTATTTTTTTTAAAGATTTTATTTATTTATTTATTCGACAGAGATAGAGACAGCCAGCGAGAGAGGGAACACAAGCAGGGGGAGTGGGAGAGGAAGAAGCAGGCTCATAGCGGAAGAGCCTAACGTGGGGCTCGATCCCATAACGTCGGGATCACGCCCTGAGCCAAAGGCAGACGCTTAACCGCTGTGCCACCCAGGCGCCCCTAATCTTCATTATTTTTATCCTTGTTTACAAATAAAGAAACTGTAGGTCGACACATGAAAAGGTGCTCAACATCATTCATCGTCAGGGAAATGCAAATCAAAACCACAGTGAGATATCGCCTCACAGCTGTCAGAATGGGTAAAATAAAAAAAACACAAGAAACAGCAAGTGTTGGTGTGGATGTGGAGAGAAAGGAACCCTTGTGCACTGTTGGTGGGAATGCAAACTGGTGCAGCCACTGTGGAAAACAGTATGGAGGTTCCTCAAAAAGTTAAAAATAGAACTACTTAATGATCCAGTAACTGCAGTGCTGGGTATCTAGCCAAAAACTACAGAAACAGTAATTTAAAGAGAGACATGCACCGCTATGCTTACAGCAGCATTATTTACAATAGCCAAATGATGGAAACAGCCTAAGCATCCATCGAATGACGAATAAGATAAAGGACACGTGGGGCGTGTGTGTGCATGTGTGTGTACATATATATGTGTATATACATATGTATATTATCATATATTAATATTAATCAGCAATAAAGAAGAATGAAATCTTGCCATTAGCAATAACACTCATGAATCTAGAGAGTATTATGCTAAGTCAGAGAAAATAAATACCACATGATTTCACTCCAAAGGGAATTTAAGAAACAAAACAAATGAGCAAAGATAAAAGAGAGAGAGAGACAAACCAAGAAACAGACTCTTAACTATAGAGAACAAACTGCTGGTTATCAGAGGGGAGGTGAGTGGGGGCATGGGTTAAATAGGTGATGGGAATTAAAGGGTACACTTATCACGATGATCATCACCCAGTGATGATGTGTGGCACTGTTGAATGACAACACTGTACACCTGAAACTAATATAACACTGTATGTTAGCTATGCTGGAATTAAAATTAAAAACTTAATTAAAAAAAAAAGAAACTGTAGCTCCAAAAATATGGTGAAATGGCCAAGGTCATCCAGCAAGTTAAAGGCAGAACTGCAATTTAAACCCAGGTCTATCTGGCTGAATGGCCTGTGCTCAGGTGGATTCTCATGTCATGTGAATTTCTGGAATATAAAATCTAGCTAGATATGATCTTTCCTAGCTCAGATATCAGTTCCTTATCTCTACCCTTTCACTGGAACCAGCTCCACACAGTTCTTCTGTGTCTGTCTCTCTTGCTCACTCTCTACCTTCTGGAGAAGTATTTGTCCTAGGTTCTGCTCCCTTTCCTCCCAGCTCCTATGATCCTACCCTCATCTTCCCAGGGCCACCATTCTATGGGGAGGCTAAAGAGAAAATGGTGTGGAGAAGTGAAATGTTTCTTAGGCTTCTCTTTTCTAAAATGGGCTTTCAAGCAGGTCTGCTCTATGCCAGGCCAATCAAAGATTGGCTTCAGAGCCAATCCTGCATTTACAACCCACACTGTTTCATCAAGAACAATCCTGGCATCAGAGCCAATCCTACATTTATAATCCACACTATTTCATCAAGACAAACCCTGGATATCATGGATCCCTTCCATGATACGCATTAGTCCACATTTACTACTACATGCCAACAACTGTAGAGACACTGGGACAAAGATGACTAGAATATGCCACTTTCCCTGGAGACACAAAATGTGTACTAGGGAAGGATGATAGGAGAGCACATAATTACCTTACGGTGCACAAATTCCTTTAACAGAGATAGAGCAAAGTAGTGAGTGCCTGGAGGAAGGAACAATGAACCTGCCTTGGGGAGGGGAGGTGGTGGGAGTAAGGGAGGGTAAGGGGAATAGGTTCAGAAGAGGTAACAGATGCATTCTTGCAAGAGGAGTAAGAATTTACCATGCAAGGAAGAAGGAGGTATTTTTGGCAGAGGTTCCAAAAGAGCACTGAACACAACTGAGGTGTCTCCTTGGCTGCTATCCCAATTCTGTCTCTCTGAAACTAAGACCTGGGGCCCCTTGAGCATTCAGGTTCCAGCTCTGCAGCATGGAGCTGACAGTCTAGTGGGAGGAGGGAATCATTAACAGAACAGTCACGAAATAAATATAAAATTACAAACTGTGATAAATAAAAAGAAAAAGCACAGAAGGCTATGACAATACAATTGGTGGATCTATTTTCGACTGGAGTATCGGAGAAGGCCTGTCCAGAAAAAAAAAAAAAAAAAAGACGACATGTGAACTGAGACCAGAATTCAGAGGAAAATAGTGGTAATTCCCAGGGAGGGGAAGTGGCTAGAAGACAGGAGGAGAGGGAGACTTACTACTTATTTTATACTCTTTTGTATCATTAAAACTTGTTCCAAGTACACTTATTATTTATTCAAAAAAATAAATAAAACAAACCGAAACCTGAAAGGCAAACAGAAATTTATTAGGCAAAAAGATAGAGGATGAATGTTCCAGGCAGAGGGAACAGCAGTGCAAAGGCCACCACTTGGCATGTTCAAGGAAAAGAAAGGCTGTCAGTGTGGCAGAAGCAAAGTGAGAAGGGCACAGAGTACACCAGAGACCAGAGCAGTGAGTGGGAACACACCACCTAGGCCTTTTGAAGGGTTTGCATTTCAAGCTAAGCAGCCATAAGCAGGGAAAGTATATCCCTGACATGTTTTTAAAAGATCACTTTGGCTGGTGTATGGAAACAGGGAGAGAGGGGCGCCTGGGTGGCTCAGTCGTTAAGCGTCTGCCTTCGGCTCAGGGCGTGATCCCAGTGTTCTGGGATCGAGCCCCACATCAGGCTCCTTGGCTGGGAGCCTGCTTCTTCCTCTCCCACTCCCCCGCTTGTGCTCCCTCTTTCACTGGCTGTCTCTCTCTCTGTCAAATAAATAAATAAAACCTTTAAAAAAAATAGCTAAAATAATATAAAGTGCTTCGTATGTGCCAGGCACTGTACCAGGCACTACAGAGACACCAATTAATGAGGCAGGCAAGGTCTTTGCTGTATTTCAAAATGTTCACACTCCTTAGGTAAGCATTTAAGAAACTGGATTCTATAATCTAGTTCCAACAACTTCATCTCATTCCCCCACTACTCCAGGCCTTTAAAACCTTGCTCCTCGGCCACAGAGCTACACTTGCCATTCTGTACGAACCATGGAGTCGTCATGCCCCTGGGCCATGCTGGGTGGTACCCCCTGCGGCGACTGCACCTCTCTGACCAGGGAAATCCTAGCCAGCCTCCAGGGCCAGCTCAAACGTCACTGTCTCCGGGAAACTCTTCTACTGCCCTCGACAGTCAAAGATCATCAAGTTTACTTCGTGGTTATAGCTCTCCCATTCCTCCACTATTTAGCAGAACATTTTATATAAATAAAGAAAACTCAGATGCCAATCACCATCTTTAAGAACCAGAAACTCAATCACCCCCCAGGGGTCTCAAACAGCAGACCCAAAGGTGATCTTTGAGATGGTGACACATGTTAGGTGAAAGCACCAGACTACAAACCTCAGCCTCTCCTCTGACAGAACCCCTTGGCAAGGAAGCATTTTCAAGTTCAGTTTAGGGCAATTCCTATCATTAGAGCAGCTGGTTAATTAAGAAGCTGGTTCAAATTCCTGTTAAATTAACCATTTCCCCCCTTAAATGAAAGGTTTTGGTCAAATTACCAGTGTTTAAACTGCTTAATTAGCCAGTTGTTTACGTTATAAAATTTACCGGTTTGAAAGCCTCCGATTTCTACTAAATTCAACAGAATTCTTCCCCTGCTCCTTGTCATCAAACTGGGTTTCCTGCTGTCACATTAACATTGCAGCCTCCTTAGAGGAAAGGCAGCTCTTTTCACTGAAGACACAGAACCCCAGGGTTTCAAAGGGAGGCTCTGAAGATCTTTCGATTAGCACAATTATAGGATGTAATCACATATTGACTTCTCTCACATTACATCCCTTTACTTTATATATGCCAGAGCCAACGGTCCTTCAGTGTCCCTGTTTACTAAGCCAGGAACAAAACCCATCAATCCAGGTTGGGGGTAAACAACGTCACTTTAATTATTTCTCCTTCAAAATTAGACCAAGGATTTTTTAGCAGCGCTATGCTGGAGAAATAGGGGAAAACATTGGGGTAGCCCCAGTCAGAATTAATTACAGGATATCCTCTCCATTCAACAGACCGGAAGTCCCTTACACAGCATAAGGGTAGGTACACCCCAGCACCTGGCAAATAGTATGTACTCAGAAATTGCCTTTATGGGGCGCCTGGGTGGCTCAGTCAGTTGGGCATCTGGCTCTTGATGTCAGCCTGGGTCTTGAGCTCAGGGTTGTGAGTTCAGGCACCACATTAGGCTCCACACTGAAAGATTCTTAAGACATTTTACCAAGACAACCTGCAATGATTTGGCACTGGCAGCTACCCACTTTTTTCAAAATCTCTTTTCCAACTTTTTCCAGTTTTTCTTATTATAGTACACTGAACTACTTGGATTTGAATGTGCCATGTTTCTCTGATTCTACCTTTTTGCTCACACTTTAATGAGAGGACTCTGAGTTCTCTTCATTTAACCTCTTCAGACCTCTTTACATATATTTATTTCTACCTTTCTATGTATGTTTAAAACAGTAAGAAAAAGGCAGTCACTACAACCATACCCATCTTTTAGAGAGAGCAGGTAGAATGGTACCCATGCCCACAGAGAGTATGATGGGTGAAGGTCGGAACAGGGCACTGCTCTCCACTCTTCTTTTCTGAAAACCAATACAATTCAATCTTGGAATTTCTGACTTTAAGGATATCTCAAAGAACCCAAAAAAATGCCAACAAAACTATGTCCTTTCAAGTAGAATTATCTTGGCATGCCAACATTGGTGAGTCACCTTGGGCCTTCCAGGCACTGAGATTTCCTGACAACAAATGAAAAATGGGCAAAGGAAAAGATAAATGGCCAGTAAATGTATGAAAATGTGGTCAACCAACTAGTAATCAAAAACATGCCAATTACAAATAAAAGGGATGGCATTTTTTAACTTATAACATTAACAAATATTAAAAAAATAATAACGCTTAATGTTGATGAGTATATAAAAAGGGATTCTCAAATACCAAAGAGGAATAAAATAGTGCAATCTTTCTGGAGACTAATTTGGTAATACACATTAATAGCTTTAAAAATGTCCATTTCCTCAGACCCAACAGTTCGACTTTTTGAAATGTATGCTGAGTAAATAATCAGACAAGGGTACAAATACTGATGTATAAGGATGTTTATCATAGTGCTGTTTACATTGAAAAACCTTAGAGACAGCTTAAAATTCTCCAAAGAGAAAACCGTTTGAGGGGCACCTGGGTGGCTCAGTTGGTTGAACATCCAACTCTTGGTTTCAGCTCAGGTCGTTATCTCAGGGTCGTGGATCGAGCCCCATGTTGGGCCCTGCACTCAGTGTGGAGCCTGCTTGAGATTCTTTCTCCCTTTCTTTCCCTACCTCTCCGCACCCCCCAACCTGCTTGTTCTCTAAAATCTTTTTAAAAATTATAATAAAGAAAAAGAAAACTGTTTGGGTAAATTATATTATGATCCCCCCACCTCTCTTTTCAAAAGGACCCCTACTGGATTTCCATCAACAGGTTTTAACATGCCCTATTCGATCCCAGCTTTAAAAAAAACAAAACCAAAACAACCCTCAGATTTAAGTAACTCTCAAATACTAAAATATACTACAAAATTATAGTAACCAATGGTATTAAAAAAGGTTAGTAATGGCATCAAATATACAGACAAACAATGGAACAAAACAAAGCTAAAATAATCCCAGATCTATATGGAAACTTAGTATATGATAAAGGTGACTTTCTCAAACCTATGGGGAAAAGATGGATGTTTCAATAAAGCTAAAACACTTAACTACCCATTTAGGGGGAAAAACTGCATCCCTACTCACTTCTCATTCCAGATGCATCACATATATAAAGGAGAAAAAAATACCAGAAGGTAACATGAAGAGTTTGGTTTTTTTTTAAGATTTCATGTATTTATTTGACAGAGAGAGACACAGCAAGAGAGGAAACACAAGCAGGGGGAACAACAGGGAGAGGGAGAGGGAGAAGCAGCCTTCCCGCTGAGCAGGGAGCCAAAAGCAGGGCTCAATCCCAGGACCTTGGGACCATGATGGAGGCGAAGGCAGATGCTTAACAATAGAGCTACCCAGGTGCCTCAACATGAAGGATTTTTTAAACTAATCTTGGAATTGAGATCTTTCTAAGCAAGGAAAAAATCTAGAAATCAAAGACTAATAAACTTAGCTATATAAAAACGTAAAACTTTTTTTCAACAAAATACACAGAAAGTCAAGAGACAGATGACTAGAAGCAATGTAAAGCAGAGATGACAGAAAAATGCTAATTTCCCTAATATATAAAAACCATATAAAAATCCTGTAAATTAAAAATGAAGAAGCCAGCAACCCAATAGAAAAATGGGCAGAAAGTATAGATAGACAGTTCACAAGGAAAAAAAAGAAAATAGCCAATAAAAATGTGAAAAGATGATAAATTCTCTCAAGAAATGCAAATTATGAGACATAATTTTCTTTTACTACTAAAAAAAAAATAAGATGTTTTATAAAACCCAGTTTTCACCAGAAAATAGAAATGTAAATTAATACAACTATTCTGAAGGGCAATCAGATAATACTTACCAAAATTTTGAATCATAATCCATTGACTCAGCAATTTCAATTCCAGGAATTTATCTTATAAATGTACAGGAACAAGTTCACAAAGACGTATAAAGATGGTTGCTGCAGCATTTTTTGAAATAGCAAAAACTCAGAACAACCTAAATGTCTAGCATTAAGAATAGTCATACACACAGAGAATATATATATGTTCACATATGCATAAAACTTCTATCTATCTATCTACCTATTTATTTATTTGTCAGAGAGAGACCACGCACAAAGATGGGGAGCAGCAGGCAGAGGGAGAAGCAGGCTCCCAGCTGAGCAAGGAACGCAATGCGAAGCTCAATCCCAGGACCCCGGGACCGTGACCTGAGCCAAAGGCAGATGCTTAACTGACTGAGCCACCCAGGTGTCCCTGCATAAAACTTCTTGAAAAATGTTCAAGAAATTGCTATCAGTGGATATCACTGGGGAGTAAGACTGGGAAATAGAAAATTCAACTTTCATCATACACCTTTTTTGTACAGTTTATATTTATTTTTATCCTATGCATCCATATAAATACATTTACAATTCTTACAGTTGATAATTTTAATAATAATTTTAAAAAAAAGCTTTCCTCAGAATACATACCAGTTCAAAATGAACTTGCCTCTAGTTGAGGGTAAGGGATGAGACCAAAGCTACAGAATAAGTGCACTTGAACATAATCTCTTTTAAAAACGAAACAGGGACACCTGGGTGGCTCAGGCAGTTAAGCGTCTGCCTTCCGCTCAGGTCATGATCCCAGGGTCCTGGGATTGAGTCCTACATTGGGCTCCCTGCTCAGCGGGGAGCCTGCTTCTCCCTCTTCTCCTCCTCCCCACTTGTGCTCTCTCTCGCTCTCTCCCCGCCCCCCGCAAAAATAAATAAATAAAATCTTAAAAAAAAAAAAAAAAGGTCGTCTAGCAAAATGTTAGTAATTGCCAAATCCGGGTTTATTTGACATATTATCTTTTTTCAGGCTTAGGTATCTTTTTATCTTTCAAAATGAAAAGTGTAATTAAGAGAAAAAAACTGTAAAAGAAAACCTTTCCTAGACCCCACAGTCCTCTCCACCTCCTGCCAATTCTCTCCTCTCCCACTCAAACTTCATAAAAACGTTGTAACAGCTTTCTCTAGCTCCCAACTCCCATTCACTTGTCAATGCAAGATGACTTCCACAACTGACCCCACCCCACCTACACAAGACACAGCTTTCGTAAGGTCACCAGTGACCTCCACGTTGCTGAAACCAAAGAATGTTAGGTTCTCATCTTTGGGAATCTCTCAGCAGCACACAGTTGTAACTCCAACAAGGTTGACCACTCCTTCCTTCTTGAAACACTCTCCTTTTGACTGACATGAAATTGTACCATACTGGTTTTCTCCTACCATTTTGGCCTTCTTTTTTTCAACCTCATGAGCAATCTCTTTTACCCTCTACTCAGTTTTTTTTTTTTAAACAAAGATTTATTTATTTATTTGTAAGAGAGCATGTGCGCGCTCTAGCAGGGGAAGGGGCAGAGGGAGAGGGAGAGAGAGAATCCGAGCAGACTCCCCACTGAGCACGGAGACCCACTTGGGGCTCAATCCCAGGACCGTGACATCATGACCTGAGCTGAAATCAAGAGTTGGACACTTAACCCACAGAGCCACCAAGGTACCCCACCCTCCCCACCCTCTACCCAGTTTTTAAATGTCAGAGTTCCTAAGGGCCTGATCCTTGGGCCTCTTCTCTACTGGTTCTTCTCACATGACCTCATTCACTGCCATGACTTCAACGAAAATCGACAATATAATGGCTTCCAAATTTACAGTTTCACCCCAGACTTATGTTTGAATTCAAGATCAGTACATCCAGTGGGCCACTTACTATATCTTCCCCACAAGCACTCCAATTCAACATGTTCAAAGGCAGAATCAAAATCTTCCGCTTCAAACTGCTCCATTTAAGGCAGTACATTCAAAATAATTCTACAGATATTTATCTCTTCATTGTAGTAGAAACATATTCACCATGGATTAAGTAAAAAGAAAAAAAAAGATTATAAAACATTATATATCAGGGTGCCTGGGTGGCATAGTCAGTTAAGTGTCTGACTCTTGGTTTTGGCTCAGGTCGTGATCTCAGGGTCATGGGATCAAGCCCGCATTGGGCTCTGAGCTCAGAGAGGAGTCTGCCTGGGATTCTCTCTCCCTCTCCCTCTGCCCCACCCACTTGAGCGCACTCTCTCTCTCTCTAAAAAAAAGCTATAAAAAAAACACATTATGTATCATTTGTTCCCATTACCTCAAAACAAAAAGATCCACCTATCTATCTACCTACTTATCTATCTGTCGATGGAGGAATATAAATGCCTAAAAAAAGACCTGTTAGGATACACAACAAAATGTTAAACAATAATCTCTGGATGTTATGACTACAGGTGATTTTTATTTTCTGTCTTCTTCAGCTTCTTCTTCTGCGTGTGTGTTTATTTCCCATATTCTTAAAAATGAATGTTTTTCACTTTTATAATCAGATATTCATAGTTATTTTTTTTAATCTCCTGATAGGATACCATATGAAGTTCAGGCCATCAGTTACAAAACTTTCTCACTTAAATGGTTTAACATAAGTCTACTCAAGCTTTTAGCTCTAACTTTCAGGTTCTACAACACCACTAGGAAATAATCAAACAAATCAACAAGGAAGGACATTCTATAAGACAAATGGTCTGACCTAATCAAAAAGTCACTGTTAGAGGAAAAAACAAGTGGAACTGCTCTAGATTCAAGGCGACATAATAGCGAAATACAAAGTGTGAAACTTCATTGGATCTGGGTTATAAACAACACCCACAAAAGACATTTGGGGGGAAATTACAGAAATGGATAGAGTATTAGATGATATGGAAGCATTACTATTCATTTTCTTGAGTGAGATAATGGTATTGTGGTTCTTTAACAGAACATAGAGAAAGTCCTTATTTCTAGAAATGCATGCTGACATATTTAAAGGTGAGTGTCATGATGCCCAATAGAGAAAGCAAATGTCAACAACAGCTGAATCTAAGTGGTGGCTGCTCACGGTAGTGTTCTCGGGGAGAAAATTATTTTAAGACTGTAAGCTTCCAAAAGGCATGGACTGTATCCCCTCAGTTTTGTATCCCCAGCACCTAAAACACATTCTGGTATAATAAATGTTTGTTGGGAAAATGAATAAATAAAAAGAAGCTCATATTTTGAGATGCTGGGCTTTGGGGCTGGTAGAAACGGTGATGTTCTACGTACTGCTGCCATCTTCTAAAAGAATTAACACATGTGAAACCTCTTCTATACAGCCTGGCATATACGAGGAGCTCAGTAAACATTAATTCCCTTCTTGTTGCCCATTCCTTTCCTTGGATACACTTTTTTTTTTAAGATTTTATTTTTTATTTTAGAGAGAGAAAGAAAGCAAAAGTACAAATGGGGAGGAGGGGCAGAGGCAGAGGGAGAAGAAGAGCAAGAAGCGTGATGAGGGACTCAATCCCAGGACCCCAGAATCATGACCTGAGCGGAAGGTAGACGCTTAACCAACTGAGCCATCCAGGTGCCCCCCTCTGATACTCTTTAGGCAAATGACAGGTGTCATTAAAATCAAACAACTATTTTGAAATTTCTCACATAATAGACAAAGCAGAAAGGGCAAGTAACTGGGTTGAAACAGATTGAAATTCATGGAGTTAATCAGATTGAATGGATATTCATTTTGGACAAAATACTACATGAAAAGCCCTTGCCTGGTAGATGATGGACATAAAAGAGAGGTCTGAAATAGTAGCAATTATAACTATAATAACTGACTTAATGTGTTTTACCTCACTGAATCTTTAAATTCACTGTAGTTTGTACTATAATTATCCTCATTGTTTTAAGTGAGCAAAGGAAGGTATGGAGAGGTAGCCAAAGGTCACAGAGTTAAGTATGTGGTAGAGCTGGGAACCAAACTTACTAAAGAGCTCTTGCTCTTAACCACCACTTTATACTTTTGCCCTTGTCCTATTCCGTGTGAGGGGTGGAATGTGGTCCCAGCCACTCTTCTCAAAGATATGTTAGGAATCTTTCCAGACAAAATTATTACAGAGTATTAGAGGGTCACTTAAAGCAAGCAGACTATATCAGGAAATAACCACATACCTGCAGAACAGATGGGATTTTCTCCTGAAGTTCTGACCCTAAAAAGAGGGAAAGAGTATGTTGAATAAAATTAGAAACCCATATTTAATCTACCTAGTTACCAAAACTTGTATGCTTCTGATTAAGGATAAGTCAATACTAGATGTTTCCTTATTTCTTCCTACCCTTCTTTCCATAAACATTATTCAGTGCCTATTATGTGCCAGACATCCTGAGGATGCAAAAATAAGTAAAATGTCTCTACCTATGGTCTAGTTGGGAGGGAGATATGTAAACAAAGGTGATCCACAATGTAGTGCTGATCCAGAACAAGAACTTGTACGAGTTTGGGGGAACACAAAGTGAAGTGTGGTCATTTCCACCAGGGGAGTAAAACCATTTGACCTGACTTTTAAAAATGCAGAACTGTTCTCGATTATTGAGTCTTAAGGAAGAGCATTCTAGGCAGAGGCATGAAAGTGGTACGGTCGGAGAACAGCAACCAGTTGGATGTGAGCAGAACTTAAGAAGCAGGGAAAAGGGAGGTTGGTGAAAGAGGTAATCAAGGGCCAGGTTACGAAGAACTTCATACGCTGTGCTAAGGAGTTTAGTGTTTACTCTGTATAGGCAGTGGGAAGTGCCTAGCAGATTTTAAGCACAGGACTGCGATGATCAAGTTTAAGTTTTAGAAAGTTAACCCTGGCAGCAGGTGAGCAATGAATGGGAAGAGGTGAGACTGAGGCAAGAGAACCAGTGAGGTGGTTCTCGCCCGGAGGGTAGAGAGGAAAGAAGAGCAATGACAGCAATGAGAGCAATGAGAGCCAGACTGAATACAGAAGTCAAAGAATATGGAGGAGAGTAATATGGCTCTGTTTGGCTCACTAGGTTATCAGAGTATTTTTGTTCAGCATCCTGTGAAATTTTGAAACTAAACTGTGGCACAAGTTGGAGACAAGCAGATCTGTGATTAAATGCTGACTGTACCATTTCCAAACTGTGACCTTTGGCAAGTTCTTTCATATCTCTATAACTCAGTTATCTCATCTTTAAAATGCAGATAATAATAGTACAATCTCATGGGACTGAAAATCTATCTTAAACTCTCTGAGCCAGTTTCCTCTTTTGTAAAATGACGATATCTATATTTGTCCTGTAATATTTTTGTAAAAATTAGAGAGGACATGTAAAATGGTTCTATAGTAAGTAGGCATGGTGCTATAGTAAGTATTTATTGAATAGCTGACTGATCAATGATGGGAAAATAGATTAAGATAGAAAGGAATAATAGGAGAGAGGCTTCAATAAATGTAAAGGATTAAAGAAATGCAGACTCATGAGTGCCATGCAGTCCAGGGAGATATACAATTCACTGTTTTATATCATATGGCTGCCACATGTAAGACACTGATTATCTGCTGAATCGAGAAATAAACTACCAAATGCCATTCATTACCATTGAGAGAAAAAGAGTGGGGAGTAGCAACCTGTATATGCAAGGCAGTGGAAAAAAACTTGGGTTTGAATTCTAACTCCAACTCATATTAGCTATGTCATCTTAGAGCAATTAATTTACCTCTCTGGACCTCAGTTATTTATGTATAAAATTATACATGTATATTTATGTATATATACATATACAATATATATGTATATTTGTGTATAAAATTAAGACAATATGCTCTGTTTCACCAGGTCACTTTGAGGATCTATTCACTCATTAAACAAATAGTTATTAAATGCCTACTTTGTGCCAGGCACCATTCTAGGCTCTATGGATAGAGCAATAAACTTGACTAACTAAAATCCTTAGCTGCATGATGCTTATATTCTAGGGGGCAGGTAGGGAAGACAATTTAAGTAACTTTACATATACGTATGTCTATATAAAATGTGTGAGGTGGTGATACCTGCAGCAAAGAAAATAAAGCAAGGTAAGGTAATAAAGACTGATGGGGGGAGGCGGTACTATTTTACATAGAGTAGTCAGAGAAGACCTTTTTAATGAGGTGACATCTGGGCACAAACTTAAATGAAGTAAGGGGGGGGTCAAGCCATATGGATATCTTTTAACAAATTTTTTAAAGATTTATTTATTTATTTTAGAGAGAGACAGTGCACATGCACAAACAAGCATGTGGGGGCAGGAGCAGAGGTAGAGGGACACGCAGACTCCTTGCTAAGCATGGAACCCTGAGCGTGGAACCAGATGTGGGGCTCAATCTCATGACCCTGAGATCATAACCTGAGCCGAAATCAAGAGTCTGATGTTCAACTGACTAAGCCACCCAGGCACCCCTAAATTTTTTTTTAAGTAGGCTCCACCCCCAGTGTGGGCCTTGAACTAATGACCCTGAAATTAAGAGTTGCACGCTCTACTGACTGAGCCAGCCAGGCAACCCAAGCCATATGGGTATCTAAGGGACGAATGGGCAAAGATCCCGGGATAGGAGAGTGCTTAGATCCTCAAGGACTAGAAAGGGAGCCAGTGTGCTAAAGCTGAGTAAGTAGGGAACAGATTGTGTAAAGCCTTGTAGGATATGGTGAGGAGTGTAGATTTTATTTATTTTTTTTAAATTAGTTTCACAGGTAGAGTTCAGCGATTCATCAGTTGCATATAACACCCAGTGCTCATTACATCAAGTGCCCATCACCCAATTCCCCACGCCCCCCACCTCCCCTCCAGTAACCCTCAGTTTGTTTCCAAGAGTTCAGCATCTCTTATGGTTTGCCTCCCTCTCAATTTTCATCTTACTTTTTTTCTCTTTCTGTAGATTTTATTTTATTTTTTTTTAAAGATTTTACTTATTTATTTGACAGACAGACAGTGAGAGAGGGAACACAAGCAGGGGGAGTGGGAAAAGGAGATGCAGGCTTCCCGCTCAGCGGGAAGCCCGACCATACGGGACTTGATTCCAGGATCCTGGGATCATGGCCGAGCTGAAGGCAGACGCTTAACAACTGAGCCACAGAGGCGCCCTATAGATTTTATTCTGAGTAAGATGGGACACCACTGGAGAGTTGAGAGGAAAATGACATAAACTAACTTGGTTTTAAAAATAAATATNATAAATATTCCAGGGGCGCTTGGGTGGCTCAGTCAGTTAAGTGCTTGCTTTTGGCTCAAGCTGTGACCCAGGGTCCTGGGATTGAGCCCTGCATTGGGCTCCCTGCTCAGCGAGGAGTCTGCTTCTCCCTCTGCCTCTGCCCCTCCCCTGCTCGTGCTCTTGCTCTCTCTTTCTCTGTCTCAAATGAATAAGTAAAATCTTTTTAAAAGAATTTTTTTAAATAAGGTTTTAGTGTGAAGGACAGAAGAGAAAAGTAAAAGCAGGGGCATCAGTTAGGAGGCAGAATGATTAGAAGGAGTTAGTAGTCCCTAGTAGTTTAGCAAAACAGAAAACATGAGAGCTGAAACTAGAGCTAAGAAATGGTTTGATTCTGTATATATTTCAAAAGTAGAGCTGAGAGGATTTGTTGAAGAACTGGATGTAGACAGAGAAATAACAGTGTTAAGGATGACTCCAAGGACTTTGGCCTGGGCAACTAGATGAATGGAGTTGTCATTTACTGAGAATGGAGAAAGAGCAAGATGGCGGGGAGTTAATGCTTGAGATGCTTAGTAGACATGCAAGTGGAGATGATGAAAGAAAAATGCTGGGTGAACGACCTAGCAGAATGCAAATATTAGCTATATTTAACCATCGTTATTAATATGCTTACCTTAATAGAGAAAAGACTTGCTTAAAAATGGTATCATTCCTCAGACACAGCACCTACAGCAAAATAGCCATGTTAGGACAATTTTAATTATTCATAGCCTTCCAACCACCTCTTCAAAAAGAGCCTAGAAACCCAAAGTACACAAACCAAAAAAGACCCAAAGGCTCTTGTCCAGCAAAGAAGCCGTCCTTCAGTTAATACTGAACATGTAGGCAAACCAAGGTCATCTTTGTTCTTATTCCACCCACTACAGAAAATGCTAAAAAACAGAAGTCCCTCTTCCATGCTGCTTTTTTTGTTGTTTTTTTACCTTATCTTCCCTTTTGCACGTGATCTATTTTTTTCCTAATATCAACCAACAATTATGCATCTGCCAAGCACAGGCACCATGCAAGGGACTTTAACTCTTCCCTAATTCTCAAAACACTGCAAGACAATTTTACAGGTGAGACAACTGAGGCCCACAGAGTTTATATTCTGAGAAATTATATAAGAGGCTAAAAGGATTGTTTTACTCCAAAGGCTCTCCCTCTGTTACAGCGCAGTGTCTCAATAATAATAATGACACCAATATCAACAAAACAATAATGAGAGGAGGCAGTAGCAGTGGCACCTTCCCTTCCTAAGTTTCCCCCCTCCCGTTCTTTCAAACTCACTCTGCCTTTCTGGCACCCACTCAAAACATCAATGGTGTAGCTTTACTAAGGGAGTGTTCAACATAGAGATCTTTTTATAAAGCAACTAGATAATATATACTAAATGTCCTAAGGCCCCATAACATGATGAGAAAATCCTGTCCTCTCAGGGTAACAATTTAAATCCCTCAACACGTATCTGTTAAAATCCTATTACACAAAAACAAAAGAAAGTCTGAGGAACTGTCACAGACAACAGAAGCCTAAGGAGACATGATGACTAAATGTAATAGAATATCCTGGATGGAATCCTGGAACAGAAAAATGACATTAGATTTAAGAAAATGAAAGAAATATGAATAAAGTATGGGCTTTAATTAATAATAATATATCAATATCAGTTCATTAATTATGAAAAGTATACCATACTAATGTAAGATAATAATAGGGAAAACTAGATGTGAGGTATATGGGAATTCTCTGTACTATCTTTGCAACTTACCTGTAATTCTAAAACTATTCTAAAATAAATTTTATTTTTAAAAAGGCTATTATATGCCAACTGCTGTGCTGAATATTAAAGGGAGTATAAAAACAAAATGTAACAATATACACAAACTTTGAAAATATTATGCTAAGTGAAAGAAGCCAGTTACAAAGAGCCAAATATTGTATGACTCCATTTATATGAAAAACCCAGAACAGGCAAATCTATAGAGAAAGTAGATTAGTGGTTGCCTAGAGCTGGAGGGTGTGAGCTGGTGGGGATGACAACTAAGGGATATGGAGTTTCTTTTGGGGTGATGAAAATGTTCTAAAATTGACTGTAGTGATGGATGTACACTGAGTGTGTGTACATATATATTATATGTATATGTATATATTATATGTATTATATGTATATATTATATGTCATATGTATATATACATATATATTATATATATTTTAAGTAATTTCTAAGCCCGACGTGGGGCTCGAACACATGACCCTGAGATCAAGAGTCACATGCTCTCCCATACTTTATTGACTGAGCCAGCCAGGCGCCCCATACTCTGACCTTATTAAAAGTCATTGAACTGTATACCTTAAATGGGTTAATTGTACGGTATATGAATTGTATCTCAATAAAGCTGTTAAAAAATACAAGCACAATCCCTGNGCTGAAGGCAGACGCTTAACAACTGAGCCACAGAGGCGCCCTATAGATTTTATTCTGAGTAAGATGGGACACCACTGGAGAGTTGAGAGGAAAATGACATAAACTAACTTGGTTTTAAAAATAAATATTCCAGGGGCGCCTGGGTGGCACAGCGGTTAAGCATCTGCCTTCGGCTCAGGGCGTGATCCCAGAGTCCTGATTGAGCCCCACATCAGGCTCCTCCACTATGAGCCTGCTTCTTCCTCTCCCACTCCCCCTGCTTGTGTTTCCTCTCTCGCTGGCTGTCTCTATCTCTGTCGAATAAATAAATAAAATCTTTAAAAATAAATAAATAAATAAATAAATAAATAAATAAATAAAATAAAATAAAAATAAATATTCCAGGGGCGCTTGGGTGGCTCAGTCAGTTAAGTGCTTGCTTTTGGCTCAAGCTGTGACCCAGGGTCCTGGGATTGAGCCCTGCATTGGGCTCCCTGCTCAGCGAGGAGTCTGCTTCTCCCTCTGCCTCTGCCCCTCCCCTGCTCGTGCTCTTGCTCTCTCTTTCTCTGTCTCAAATGAATAAGTAAAATCTTTTTAAAAGAATTTTTTTAAATAAGGTTTTAGTGTGAAGGACAGAAGAGAAAAGTAAAAGCAGGGGCATCAGTTAGGAGGCAGAATGATTAGAAGGAGTTAGTAGTCCCTAGTAGTTTAGCAAAACAGAAAACATGAGAGCTGAAACTAGAGCTAAGAAATGGTTTGATTCTGTATATATTTCAAAAGTAGAGCTGAGAGGATTTGTTGAAGAACTGGATGTAGACAGAGAAATAACAGTGTTAAGGATGACTCCAAGGACTTTGGCCTGGGCAACTAGATGAATGGAGTTGTCATTTACTGAGAATGGAGAAAGAGCAAGATGGCGGGGAGTTAATGCTTGAGATGCTTAGTAGACATGCAAGTGGAGATGATGAAAGAAAAATGCTGGGTGAACGACCTAGCAGAATGCAAATATTAGCTATATTTAACCATCGTTATTAATATGCTTACCTTAATAGAGAAAAGACTTGCTTAAAAATGGTATCATTCCTCAGACACAGCACCTACAGCAAAATAGCCATGTTAGGACAATTTTAATTATTCATAGCCTTCCAACCACCTCTTCAAAAAGAGCCTAGAAACCCAAAGTACACAAACCAAAAAAGACCCAAAGGCTCTTGTCCAGCAAAGAAGCCGTCCTTCAGTTAATACTGAACATGTAGGCAAACCAAGGTCATCTTTGTTCTTATTCCACCCACTACAGAAAATGCTAAAAAACAGAAGTCCCTCTTCCATGCTGCTTTTTTTGTTGTTTTTTTACCTTATCTTCCCTTTTGCACGTGATCTATTTTTTTCCTAATATCAACCAACAATTATGCATCTGCCAAGCACAGGCACCATGCAAGGGACTTTAACTCTTCCCTAATTCTCAAAACACTGCAAGACAATTTTACAGGTGAGACAACTGAGGCCCACAGAGTTTATATTCTGAGAAATTATATAAGAGGCTAAAAGGATTGTTTTACTCCAAAGGCTCTCCCTCTGTTACAGCGCAGTGTCTCAATAATAATAATGACACCAATATCAACAAAACAATAATGAGAGGAGGCAGTAGCAGTGGCACCTTCCCTTCCTAAGTTTCCCCCCTCCCGTTCTTTCAAACTCACTCTGCCTTTCTGGCACCCACTCAAAACATCAATGGTGTAGCTTTACTAAGGGAGTGTTCAACATAGAGATCTTTTTATAAAGCAACTAGATAATATATACTAAATGTCCTAAGGCCCCATAACATGATGAGAAAATCCTGTCCTCTCAGGGTAACAATTTAAATCCCTCAACACGTATCTGTTAAAATCCTATTACACAAAAACAAAAGAAAGTCTGAGGAACTGTCACAGACAACAGAAGCCTAAGGAGACATGATGACTAAATGTAATAGAATATCCTGGATGGAATCCTGGAACAGAAAAATGACATTAGATTTAAGAAAATGAAAGAAATATGAATAAAGTATGGGCTTTAATTAATAATAATATATCAATATCAGTTCATTAATTATGAAAAGTATACCATACTAATGTAAGATAATAATAGGGAAAACTAGATGTGAGGTATATGGGAATTCTCTGTACTATCTTTGCAACTTACCTGTAATTCTAAAACTATTCTAAAATAAATTTTATTTTTAAAAAGGCTATTATATGCCAACTGCTGTGCTGAATATTAAAGGGAGTATAAAAACAAAATGTAACAATATACACAAACTTTGAAAATATTATGCTAAGTGAAAGAAGCCAGTTACAAAGAGCCAAATATTGTATGACTCCATTTATATGAAAAACCCAGAACAGGCAAATCTATAGAGAAAGTAGATTAGTGGTTGCCTAGAGCTGGAGGGTGTGAGCTGGTGGGGATGACAACTAAGGGATATGGAGTTTCTTTTGGGGTGATGAAAATGTTCTAAAATTGACTGTAGTGATGGATGTACACTGAGTGTGTGTACATATATATTATATGTATATGTATATATTATATGTATTATATGTATATATTATATGTCATATGTATATATACATATATATTATATATATTTTAAGTAATTTCTAAGCCCGACGTGGGGCTCGAACACATGACCCTGAGATCAAGAGTCACATGCTCTCCCATACTTTATTGACTGAGCCAGCCAGGCGCCCCATACTCTGACCTTATTAAAAGTCATTGAACTGTATACCTTAAATGGGTTAATTGTACGGTATATGAATTGTATCTCAATAAAGCTGTTAAAAAATACAAGCACAATCCCTGTCCTGCAGGAGTTTGAATGGCTGGAGATACAGACACATCTGTATTAAACAGCTAAGCAATTACCACAAGCATTATATGATTTAAGTCAAAATAGGTGGTATGAGTAACAAGCACCTCTGGCAGGAAATTCAGGTGGAGATGGCCAGGAGAAGTTCTTAGCTTTTGGGGAGTCACAAAGAATCTGTTCAAAGTCATGAACATTCTCCCCAGACAAAGACATATAAGCACGAATACACAAAAGTTTGCACTTAGGGAGATTCACTGAAACTCTTCACATCTCCCATACACCACTATGCTAAACTCCTCAGGGGCAAGGGTCGTGTTGTATTCCTCTCAGGCACATTGTAGACATTCAACCAACGTTAGTTTTTGTAAATAAATAAATAATTAGAAAGTGAATGAGTGCTAACCATGGCTACCATTTATTAAGCACCCACACCTATTTTGTTGAGTACATACCATGTACGTAAATCATAATTCCCTTACAAAATAAGTATTATTATCCCATTTTACAGTTGAAGAAATGGAGATTAAAAATTTACCCAAAGTCAAACAGCCACTATCAAAACTAGCATAGGATCTTAGGATTCACTGACTCCAAAGTCCATAATTTTCCTACTATTCTACACCCTCTCTCAAATGTGTTAGTGCTTAAGAAACCGGGCAGGTTGGGGCGCCTGGGTGGCACAGCGGTTAAGCGTCTGCCTTTGGCTCAGGGCGTGATCCCGGCGTTATGCGATCGAGCCCCCCATCAGGCTCCTCCGCTGGGAGCCTGCTTCTTCCTCTCCCACTCCCCCTGCTTGTGTTCCCTCTCTCGCTGGCTGTCTCTATCTCTGTCGAATAAATAAATAAAATTAAAAAAAAAAAAAAGAAGAAAGAAAGAAACCCGGGAAGGGGGAACCTGTGTGGCTCAAGTCAGTTAAGCAACTAACGCTTGGTTTTGGCTCAGGTCACAATCTCAGTGTCGTGAGATCAAGCCCTTCATCTGGCTCCGCACTCAGCACAGAATCTGATTGAGATTCTTTCTTTCCCTCTCCCTCTGCCCCTCCCCCCACCACACACCCGCTTGCTCTCTCTAAAATAAATAAATAAATCTTTAAATATATATATATACTCTGTTCACTCATCTCTATTCTCTTTGTCATGTTTGAGAGATCTTGAACCTGGAAGAACCTTAGACTCATCTGCTCGAACTCCCTAGAAGGGAAGTGCTGGCCAAGGTATGATAGCCAGTGGATGGAATTCCATCCCCCCGGGGCTCCTTGTTGCCTTCACTGCCTTTTATGCTGGCATAGGTTAAGCATATTGCATACATAATTATAATGTCTTTTAGTATTTGATTTAATTGCAGTTTTTAGGATCGTTTATGCATGTTGTCCTTCCTTCCATCTACTCATATCCTTTCCAATCTTCATGACCTCACATTCTCTGGGAGACTTTTCCTAAATTTGCTCAAACGTTCCCTTCCCTTGCCCCGATTTTTTAAAAAAGATTTATTTATTTATCTGAGATAGAGAGAGTGTGCATGTGAGTGGGGGGCAGGGCAGAGGGAGAGGGTCTGAGCCAAAACCAACTCTGCCATCCAGGCACCCCCAGAATATATTCTTAAGTGGGTCACTTCATAAAGAAGAGGAACTGAATAGGAAGAAAGATCTAGATGACACTAATTTTTTTCCCCACCTTAATCACTCAGATTTCTGAGTCTCTACAAAAGCAAAGGATTTAATTATCTAAAAGCCATGCTTAATGGTTGACAACTTTCTGGAAGACATTCAAATTGTGGTGCGAACTCTCCCTTACAGCTCTGGGAAATGTGCTTCCTCTCCCCTGCAATGCTTGGCATTATTTATCAGAACAAAAGTAATCTATTTTGGGACTATATCCACAAATACCCGCTCCTTCCAGTCAGCAAATGAAGAGTAGCTATAGCTCTGCAGCAAACAGAAGAGGAGGGCGGGGATGCTAGTGAATGAATGAATGAATGGATGAATGGGGACACAGCTGCTGCAATGGGTTACAAAAATACTTGTGCCATGAGCTCGGGAGTCAAGAACAGGGGGACTGCACAGCTACCAAAGACTGAAGTCATGGGGCCAAATCTCTAATGTATGACTAGTTCACACACCTGAGCCCCAGGTGAGTGGAGACAGTAGTGAGTCAGGGGCCCATGAGGCATGCAACTGAAAGCTGTTTGGTAAGTATTGAGTACATTTGTGTGTTAACAAATATTTAAAATAGCAGTTACTATCACTGATTGAGTGCATCCTTTGTGCTAATCACTTTACACATACTATTTCAGTTCATCTTTACACCGATCCTCTGATAGAGGCATAATTGAGATAACTGCCTCTATTTTAGAGAGGAAAAAACAGAGGCTTAGGAAAACTGCCCGAAGTTATAGGTTTGATAAGAGGTGCCAAAAATTCAAACCCAAGGCTGACTGAACCCAAAGCCCATGTCTTCCATTCTACCACACTACCTCTCAAAAGAGTAATACCAATTAGTGAAAATCATATGCTAATAACAATAGCATCAATAATACTATCATTTGTTGAGTACCTGCTATCTGCCAAAAATCATTTCCTTTAATCCTCACAACCATCCTGAGGTAGGTTTTTCTACCCCCATTTTACTGTGAGGAAACCAAAGCTCGGAAAGGTGAATTAATATGCCTAAGCACACAGTTGGCCAGTGGTGTTCTAGCTGACCTTTTCCTAAGTTCTTTCAAAATTGCTTTTGTTAATAGTTTTCCCTTTGGCCAAATCTCTTCTCAATATGTTTAATATGTTGACTGTCAAAGTGTGTCTTTGCACTGAGTCTTTATGGCACTTAGGAGCACAGGTTACAGACTCATACAAACCTGGGTTTGAATATCAAAACTTCCATTTTAATAGTTGTAATGATCTTTGGCAAGTCACTTAAGAAATACTTGCCCTCACAAACATATCACTTAATTTACATGAAATGCAGAACAAACAACAAAAAGCAGATTAATGGTTACGTGGGGATGGGCAGAGGGGTGAATGAGGAATGACTGCTTATGGGTACAGGGTTTCTTTTTGGAGTAAAGAAAATGTTCTGGAATTAGATAGTGATGATAGCTGCACAACTTTGTGAATATACCAAAACCCACCAAACTGTCCATCTTCAAAGGGTAAATATGGTATGCAAATTATATCTCAATTCTTTAAAAAAGAAAGAAAAGAAAGAAATATCTGGCCTTCTAGCACAACTCCTGGATTACATTTCTGGACAACAGTTGAGCTTTGTTAAGCCCTATATCCTACCTTCCTCCAGGGCTAACTTGTTTCAAAATATCTGTGGTTACCTAAAATGTGAAGTCCAATTACCTACCATCTCCCCAAGTCTCATCCCCATATTTCTCTGCACACTCTCCCTTGATCCAAGCCCCACCACTTCTCTCCCTCCCAATTTCTTCTGGAACCTCTGGAACTTCAAATATGTTCTCATTTCAGGGCCTTTGCACATACTCTCTCTGTTTAAATTCTATCATTCTTTAAGTCTTAGTCATTTGCGTAACATCTTTAAGAAAACTTTCCTCACTGGGGCGCCTGGGTGGCTCAGTCATTAAGGGTCTGCCTTCAGCTCAGGGCATGATCCCAGGGTTCTGGGATCAAGCCCCACATCAGGCTCCTCCGCTGGGACCCTGCTTCTTCCTCTCCCACTCCCCCTGCTTGTGTTCCCTCTCTAGCTGGCTGTCTCTCTCTCTGTCAAATAAATAAATAGAATCTTAAAAAAAAAAAAAGAAAGAAAACTTTCCTTACTGCTCAGACTTACTTGGGTCCTGCTGTTATACACTCACATAGCACTCAGAATATTTCTTTTGTAGCATTCATCGCAATCAGTTAAGTAGTTATAGTCTCTTTGGCTAAAAATACAAGCTCCATAAAGCTCCATAAAGACAGGAAACTGCTACATCCCAACATCTACCATACTCTCTGGCACACTGTGGGTAGTCAGTAAGTATCTGCTGATTGAATTATCCCACCAAACCTCACTTCCTTATCTTTTTTTTTTTTTTAAGATTTATTCATTTACTCTGGGTGGGGGCAGAGAGAGAGGGAGAGAAGCCCAAGCTGACTCTCACGCCAAGTGTAGAGCCTGACGTGGGGCTCGATCCCACAACCCCGAGATCATGACCAGAGCCAAAACCAAGAGTCGGACACTCAACCAACTGAGCCAGCCAGGTGCCCCCCCCTTATCTTTAAAGAGGTTATAAAAATATTTACCTTATAGAGTTGTTGATACAATTATATTAGTTAATATATGAAAAGGACTTAGCAAGTGCAAGGCACATCATTAATGATCAAACTGGTGGCAGTGATGATAATGGTGGTGATCATTCAGCTCCAAATTTATTACACAATATATACCCTTGTGTGACAGGTGCTGAAGATAAAACCATGAGCAAAATAGTAAACTATCCCTGTCCTGCAGAACCTACATCTAATAGTAACCAGGAACTAGCCAAGTTCTTGGCCATTTTCCTGGGCTTTTGGACTCTCTGCCCTTTTAGGCACCCTCAAATTTGTGTCCAATTTCGCATCTTACATCCTCCTAATTCATGTCTGTTGGCCTGTCATTTGCTTCAGTCCTCACCGCTATTTGTTCATATGAACTCTGCTCCGTGTTAGCCTTCAATGTCTTCACTTGAAAACATCTTTCTGAGATCAGTCTCCAAGGTTGCTCCTTCTGGCATACCTTTTGTGATCTGCTCTAACTCCAGAGAGGGGAAGTACTGGCCAAGGTATGAAGGCTAGTGGCAGGAGCTCCTACCTCCTGGGGCTCCTTGTTGCCTTCCCTGCCTTTAATGCTGGCCAATATTAGGTTAAGTATATTGCACACATAATTACAAAGTCTTTTCGTATCTGATTTTATTGCAGATTAAATTGTATTTCTAAACCACAGTTGAGCTCCCCTCCCCTTAACTATATCCTGTGGTTCAGAGGTATGGTAATCCCTGAGGGAAGAACAGTAATCTCAGGGTGAGTGACATCCAGACCTAAGCTAGATACTCCAGGACCATCTATTTTCTGTGCAAAGTAACTCAGCAGGTGAGTCATTACTCATTCCCTGCTGCATTCTGACTTCCATAGACATCATCCTGCCATCTTGATTGATCCGTATGTTTTCTGGGGTTTGACGAATATCAGCGTTATGGTCTTAACGCTGCTTCTACTTACTACTTCCACTGAGCCAAAGAAGTATGTGATTCCACCCAGTTTTATCCCAGTAAAGCTGGGCTTTTCACTCATCTAAAATGCGAGAGGACTGTAAGTAAAAACTTCTTGGGCTCCCAAGGAAAGAGTACTGAGCTAAGAGTTTGAAGTTCTAGTCCCAGCTCCAGTATGTACTTACATGTAATGTTAACTTTTGTTCACTTAGTCACTCAATATTTATCAGGTACCTACTTTAGGCCAAGTACATCGTAGGCTGGGTACGTATGCACATAAAGAAAATATAGTTGCCTACCCTCCAATCTTTGTAGAGAAGACGGTACATGAGGGAATTATTTATTACACTGCAACGTGAGATCAGTGTAATGGGCTGTATAGGGAAAGGAAGGATTGGCAACTTGGAAGGTCAACAAGGAAGGTTTTCATTCTTCATTTCACAGACGAGGAAAACCAAGATTACCAAATTAGGGAGATGTGAAATACTCAAAAAAAGGAAAGGCAGTGGGGTCTTGGGAGAGGTAGAAACAATGGGCTCCAGTCTCAGCTCTATGGCTCATTTAAATGGCTGTTGACCTATTAAAAAAAGCATTCATTAATTCAGGCATTCAGTAGGACATCTAAGAACCTATTATATACCAGGCACTGTGCCAGTGGCTTCCATTTCCTCATTTGTTGTGCCTGTGAAAATCAAATAAATTATGAAAATGAAAGCAGTATATAAACTGCAGAATATTAGCAATATTCCTACATATCTAGTCCTTCACACCTTACAAGGACTCTGATTTACATCACCTTCTACGATCTTTACGATTCTGTGGGGTGGGCATTATCGTCTGCATTTTACAGGTAAGAAATTTAAGCACAGAGAGGTCAAATAACCCACATAAAGTCATATACAGAGCAAGATATAGAACCCAGGTCTGATGCAAATCCCCTGGGTTTTTCTTATAAATGTTAAGTATTAACACTTCCAGACAGGCCGAGACAAAGATGGTCACAAGACTACATATGATTAGATGCCAAGAGATAATACCAGCTAGTTCAGAAAATAAACAGTCATTTTAGCCAGAGTAGTCTTTTACGGAAAAGATGAGACCTGAGCTGGGTGTTGAAGGATGGAACATTTGGATAGTGGTGAGAAGGGTGAGGGCACTCCAAGTGAGACTCTGGCCAAAGCAGTAGGGCAAAGTGGAAGAGTAAAATCAGTATCAAAGGCATCTGGAAGGTAGCAGGGACATCAGACTTGGAGATGCCCTATCTGCCCTTTTATATTTAGGTGATGCCCTAATGACAGGTTTACGTGGGCTCTCCTGTAGTATAGAATGGTAGGAAACAGTATTCCTTGAAAACTTATGCCTCCCTTTCAGCAGTCCTCAGAATCAAAGCAAATAGAGCAGGAGCGTGGAGTCACCAGTCTGACAATCTTTAACAGTGGAATTTTGAAACTTTCTGATTTTTTTCTATTATCCTTTCACCAGATCTGGCCAAATTCTCACAATTAGCTTAAGGTGAATATTAGTGAGTTATTTCATAAAGAAGTAAGGCTTGAGCCGTTAAGGAAACAAGCCTAAAGACATTCAAGGACCACCCCAAGATAACTACTGGTGGATCCATGAGCAGCAAAGATCATGCTCATAAAATGGACATAAAATTTCTCCAAATAATGCCTAAAATAAAATTTTAACGTAAATTGCTAAAAGTCATCATTCTAAGCAGCATTATACAACTAAAAGAACACAATTGAAACCTGTTAAGAGGGCAAGGGAAGACTAAGGAATGCATTTATCATGATTCAGACGGTTTTACTGTAGTCATTCAAATAAGGTTTTAAAAGTAAAAATTTAGTTTATTACCCTTTTCCTATCGCTAAGTAGCCTCACATCGCAATCAGGTCACCAAGTCAAACGGTATACTTAGAAACACTACGGAAGTGCAAAAATAAAATGACCTGCTCAAGGTCACACAGATTATCGGAATTGATCCTGGTTCCGAGATTCCCACTGTGGGGCTCCTCTCTTTCCAGGCCAATGGGCGGAAAGGGTGGCTGGCCGGTAGAGGGGGCGTGGCCCACGGGTAAGCGCCTCCGAGCGAGCCCGGGAAGAAGAGGAGGGAACACAACCCTTTGACTACAAGGCGCCGCGTGTGCTGCCGGGAGAACCTTGTTCTCGCCGGTGTCTCATACCCGGATGTCGGCAGAGGCGGTGATAGCCCGGCCGCCACCTCCCAGCTCTACTCTCCCCACCACCTCCGCCGCGCCCAGCGTGCGTGAAACCTACGTTACCTTTCCCAGAGCTCCGGTCATCCTTTGCGGCTGTGGCCGGTAACTGCGTAAGCTGAAGACCGGCCCAACCTGCAGCGATCCCCGGGCGTCTGAAAACACTGACGGAACGCCTCGACGTGTCCAGTAACAATATGCGACCGAGACTCACTCAGTCCCCGCAGCACCTTGGTTCCGGTAGCTTCTGAGACCCAGTAGCTCGAAAATTCTCCAGACTCCGCCCTCGCTACAGGTTAAGTGTCACCTTCACTGCAGTTCTTTCAGGCAGAATTAATTGCCACCTTTGTGTTGTCCCAATGCTTTGCACACGATTCTGCTATGTCATCCACCATACTGTGTATTATTAGCTACTGTCTCTTTCACATATTTGATTGTGAGTTGCTTAAAGACTGAGATCCTGATTAATTCATTCCAGTGGCTAACACAGGACATGGAGATCTGACTTCTAACCTTGATTTAAAAGCGGATTGGCCCTAAGTGAGCTTTTCTGACATTCAATTGCCTCATGATAATTGATAATAACTACTTTCTATTGACTTACCATTATGGGCAATGCATTATGCTCAGAGCATCACTTAATTTATTCCTCACAAGTCTGTTAGTGAAATATGATCACTTGATTTTACATATAAAGATATTCCGAGAGGTTAAGAGCTGGTCTGGGGCCAACCAACTGAAGCAGAGCTGAGTTTCAAACTCAGTCTAGTTTATGCAAAGTGTTTTCCCTCTGACACACCCCTTCTCACATGAGATAATAATGTCACTGCACATTCATCTACTTACTTTACGCACATTAACCATTTACTTAGCATGACTTTGTACCAGTCCTTTGATTGAATCTTGGGAATACAGAGATGAATAATACATGTCCCTGCCCTTAAGCAACTCATAGAGAATTTCATCAAACTAAAAAGCTTCTGTGCAGAAAAGGAAACAATCGACAGAGTGAAGAGACAACCTACAGAAAGGGAGAAAACAGTTGCAAGCCATACATCTGTTAAGGGGTTAAGTATATAAGGAATTCAACTCAATAGCAAGAAAACAAGTAACTCGATGGGCAAAGGCATTTGCCACAATGTGGATGGACCTAGAGGATATTATGCTAAGTGAAATTAGAAAGAGAAATACAAATACCATATGATTTCACTTATATGTGGAATCTAAAAAACAAAACAGACTCTTAAATACGGAGAACAAGGTGTTATACGCAACTAATGGAGCATCGAACTTTACATCGGAATCCGGGGATGTACTGTATGGTGACTAACATAATAATAAAAAATCATTTAATAAATAAATAAATAAATAAATAAGGAGAACAAATTGGTGGTCCAGAGGGGAGGTGGGTGGGGATGGGCAAAATAGGTGAAAGGAATTAAGAGGTACAAATTTAAGTTATAAAATAAGTCACAGAAGGTCACCTGGGTGGCTCAGTCGGTTAAGTGTCTGCCTTCCACTCAGGTCATGATCCCAGGGTCCTGGGACCGAGTCCTGCATCTGGTTCCTTGTTCAGCAGGGAGCCTGCTTCTCCCTCTGCCTGCCACCTCTCTCTTTCCCTCTGAAAAATAAAATCTTTTTTTTTTTAAGCTTTTTTATTTATTTATTTGACAGAGATAGAGACAGCCAGCGACAGAGGGAACACAAGCAGGGGGAGTGGGAGAGGAAGAAGCAGGCCCATAGCAGAGGAGCCTGATGTGGGGCTCCATCCCATAACGCCAGTATCACGCCCTGAGCCTAAGGCAGACGCTTAACCGCTGTGCCACCCAGGCGCCCCTGAAAAATAAAATCTTTAAAAAATAAATAAAATAAGTATCAGAGATGAAATGTACAGCATAGGGAACATAGTAATATTCTAATAACCTTGTGTGGTGACCGATGGTGATTACACTTACCATAATGAGCACTGAGTAATGTATAGAAGTGCCAAATCCATATGTTGTACACCTGAAACTAATATATCATGGTATGTCGATTATAAGTCAGTAACTTTTTAAAATGGGCAAAGGACCTGAATAGTCATTTCTCAAAAGAAGACACACAAATGGCCAACAATGTATAAAAAGATGCTCAATATCGCTCGTCATCAGGGAAATGGAAAACAAAACCACAATGAGATATCACCTCACACCTGTTAGAACGGCTATTATCAAAAAAGACAAAAGCTAAGTTTTGGCAAGGATGCGGAGAAAAGGAAACCTTTGAACACTGTTGGTGGGAATATAAATTGTTATCACTGCAATGGAAAACAGCATAAATAGTAAATGTATAATAGAATATTATGGCAGCCTTTTTTTTTTTTTTAAAGATTTTATTTATTCGACAGAGATAGAGACAGCCAGCGAGAGAGGGAACTCAAGCAGGGGGAGTGGGAGAGGAAGAAGCAGGCTCACAGCAGAGGAGCCCGATGTGGGGCTCGATCCCATAACGCAGGGATCACGCCCTGAGCCGAAGGCAGACGCTTAACCGCTGTGCCACCCAGGCGCCCCAAAGCCTTTATTTTTTTTTTTAAGTTTTTTTTTTTATTATTTACTTTATAGGGTTGGGGGAGCGCAGCAGGCAGAGGGAGAGGGAGAAGCAGGCTTCCCGCTGAGCAGGGAGCCCATCTCGGTGCTCGATCCCAGGAAGATCACGACCAGAGCCGAAGGTAGACGCTTAACCAACTGAGCCACCCAGGCGCCCCTATACCAGCCTTTAAAAACAAGGAAATCCTGTCATTTGTGACACCATAGATAAAACTGGAGGATATTATGCGAAATGAAATAAGACAGGCACAGAGAAATAGATATTATATAGAGAGAGAAAGAGGGAATGAGGGCATGAGTTGGGGGGGAGGGGCAGAGGGAGAGAGATAATTTTAAGCAGGCTCCACGAGGGGCGCCATCTCACAACCCTGAGATCGTGACCTGAGCCAAAATCAGACGCTTAACCAACTGAGCCACCCAGACACCTCACTTATACATGAAATTTAAAGTAGCTGGACTTAGAAGTGCCTGGGTGGCTCAGTCCGTTAAGTATCTACCTTCAGTTCAGGTCATGATCTCAGGGTTCTGGGATCAAGTTCCGCATTGGGCTCCTTGCTCAGCAAGGAGGCTGCTTCTCCCTCTGCCTGCTGCTCCCCCTGCTTGCGCTCTCTTTCTGTCAAATAAATAAATAAAATATTTTTAAAAATTTTTAATTTTTAAATAAAATAAAATAGTTGGACTCATAGAAGCAGCGTATAGATTGGTGGTTACCAGGCATTTGAGTGGGAGTTGGGAGCAGAATGGGGAAGTGTTGGTCAAAGGGTAAAAAATTCCAGTTATGCAGGATAAATTAAGCTTAGAGATCTAATGTACAGCATGATGACTACAGCTAATAATACTGTATTGAATACTGGAAATATGCTAAGAGAGTAAATTTAGGTGCTCTCATCACAGAAGATAACTGTATGAGGAAATGATATGTTAACTAGCTTAACCATAATTAATCATTTCACTATGTATGTGTATATCAAATCATCATATTGTACACCTTAAATATATACAATTTTTAAATGGCTGATAGAGATCAGTAGGGAAGCCAAGTCATAAACACTTATAAAGCAATAATGAATTATAATTACAGAGATATACTCATAAACTCTGTGTATGAAGGGAGTACCTGGTCACATAAAGTCAACATCAAATGAAATAACAAATATGCAGTTATTGTTATTGTTGCTGTTATTATTATTGCTGCTACTGTTTTGATGTTATTATTGTTGTTCTAAGCAAGGCAAAGATGTAAAACCTGGTAAATATAAATGGGGCTTCAGTGATAGGGAGTTTGCTTTGTTGTCAGAAACCCTGTCAAGATCCCTTATCCTATTGGGGCACCTGGGTGGCTCAGTAAGTTGAGCGTCTGACTCTTGATTTCAGCTCAGGTCATGATCTTGGGGTTGTAGGATCAGCACACATCAGGCTCCTTGCTCAGTGGGGGATCTGCTGGAGATTCTCCCTCTCCCTCCCCTTCTGCCCCTCTCCCTCTCTCTCTCTCCCCTCCCCATGCTCTCACTCTCCCATAAATCAATCAATCAATCATTTTTTTTTAAATCCCTTATCCTATTGTTTTATCAATTTTTCCCATGACGAAATTCCAAGGAGCTACAAAGGACTATGTAGGTAAATCTATGTCCCCCAAAGGTAGCCCTTAACCCTTTTGGGGCAGAGTTGTTAAGAGATCATCTAAACAGACAAATTCACATTTAAGTGATGCTCTGAGCATAATGCATTGCACATACTGGTCAGTCAACAGAAAGTAGTTATTTTCAATTATTATGAGGCAGCTGAATGTCAGAAAGGCTCACTTAGAGTCAATCAGCTTTTTTTTTTTAAGTTTACTTATTTCTTTCAGTAATCTCTACACCCAACATGGGGCTCAAACTCACAACCCCAAGATCAAGAGTTGCAGGCTCTATCGACTGAGCCAGCCAGGTGCCCCTCAATCAGCTTTTATATCAAGGTTAGAAGACAGATCTCCATGTCCTGTGCTAGCCACTGAAATAAATTAATCAGATAGGATTTCAGTCCTTGAGGAACTCACAATAAAATATGTGAAAGAGATACTAATAAATAATTAATACATAGTGTAGTAAATGAAATAGCAGAATTGTGTGCAAACTATTAGGACAACAAAGAGATGGCAATTACTTCTGCCTGGACAAATAGCAGACAAGTCGTACCTCCTCCACCACAGTGACTTGTTTTTGCCTGCGTGGGTATCTAAGAGCTGTTGAGATTTTAGAAGTGAATTTTTAAATAGAAAAAAAAAAATCTGTCGAGTGCCTAGTTTGTGTCAGGTCAGGTCTTTTCAGGCATATAGGTTCATTCAACCCTCCCAATAACTGTGTGAAGCTGAGAATCACTCATTCATTTCATAGGTGAGGAACAGAGGCACGAAGAAGTTACCTAGTTAACGTAAGTAACCCTGCAAGTGATGACCTGTCTGATTTCAGTGCCTGTGTTCCTTCTGTTATACGGGACTGCAACTGTAGGTTTCCGAAAGGGCAGACTGGCTAGGCCAGAGAGTTTCTTTCCTTGTCTAGTCCGGATAAATGCAACCTGACACAAACCCATTTTTGTGTTGTTCATATACTCTGAAGATGGAGAAAGCTGAGGGGAAGAGGAATAAGAAGGAAGAAAAGGACAATTAATTCTGTTAGCAAAGCACAGGGATTCTCAAGACAACTAGAATACTTTAAAAGGTCAGGAATCTAGGACCCAGAAGAGAGGTGAAATCAGCATACATGGATGTAAAGACACCATAGCAATATCCTTTAATGTTTCAGAATGGATATTATTGTTGCCAAGCTCTGCTGATGATGTCATGTGTTACAAGGGAATATGAGCTTACTGAGGTTCCCAGAAAGACACTTTCTTACAGTTGTGGCCAGCAATCCTTGCATATCCATTATTCTGTACTTTCTCTGGCTTATTTTGTCTCCAGCCTTTAAAAACTAAGCCTCCCATGGAGAAATCAAGACAGCTCAATACAGGGCACTTTCTAGGTACCAAGGCTCCTGCTTTCTTGCTTTATCCTTCTATATGAGCTGCCCAAGATAAAGGATGTACCTTATTCATCTTTGTATCTCCAACATCTACTCCAGAGCCTGGCCCATGGTAATACGCATCTGGTGAACTGAATTGAAAGCTTCCTATTCTTCTTTCCCTTTTGTCTCCTACCTCTATGATGGCATTCTTGTCTGCACATCCATTAGTGGCATAGTAGACACATAAGGATGGGAGAATGCGTAAAGAATATGGGCTCAGATCCAGCCCTGCTTCCACCATTTACTCACTGTGTGATTTTGAATGTTTGAGGAACTTCAAGTTTGACTGAAATGTATATATAGAGGGAAAAATAGTGGTGAGAAAAGAGACTAGAGAGGCAGAATACAGTCAAAGTGTTAAATTCCAGGCCATAGGGTTGGGGAGGCTTTGGCCAGTCAAGAATCAGTAAGGAGTAGAATAGTGGAGGAGAGAATGGAGCCAGGGAGTCTGCCAGAAGACCAGGGGAGCCATTTAAGTGAGAAAGAGGAGGGCCCAAATTAAGGGCCTAACAGAGCTGAAGAATCAATGTTAAGGAGGTAGAATGGGCAGGGTTTGGTTAAATGGTTAGGATTGATTAGACATGTATAGTAAAGAACATTTTGAGTTATAATCTGAGACAGGTCCTATAAATAGGAGGTACATAGGCCAGTTTCCCATTCTCCCAGGCATGTGACCTGCTGCTGCCCCTCTCTTTATCTTCCTGGAAGCCCCTTGGGCCATCATCCTAGAGTGGGAAATAGATTGAGGCTCACCAAATCCCTCCTGACCTCCCCAGTGGAAGAAATAGAAGAAAAGGGGTAGAACATCTGAGTGCCATCTGTAAACGGTGCCTGAAGCAAATCCTTTGTATTTACATTCTTCAGTTTTGCCTTGATGATGAGTGGATGTTAGAAGAGAGGCAGCTAAGATAGCAGGGCTAAGGAAGAGAGAACTGAATAGTAAATTGTGATGACTTCACTTTGACTATGGTTGACAAATCCCTCTCCCTCTCCTCCAAAACATTCTTAATGCTGCCATGAGAGTAATATTGCTAAATACACATATAACCATGTCACTTACCTGCCCAAGAACATTTAATGCCCCCCGCACCCTGACTATTGCAGTGGTGTCCAACAAAACTTTCTACAAATATGTAAATGTTCGATATCTGCTCTGTGCAATATGGCAGCTACTAACCACATGTGGCATTTGAGCACTTGAACTTGAAATGTGACTAGCGCAATGTAGGAACTGGATTTTAATTTAATTTTTATTTAAATTTTATCTTAAATAGCCATTCATGGATAGTGGCTCCCTACAGGATCAAGTCCAAACTCTTGAATAAGACCTACTGAGGGGCGCCTGGCTGGCTCAGTCAAAGGAGTATGCAACTCTTGATCTCAGGGTCGTGGGCTTGAGCCCCACGTTGGGTGCTGAGATTACTTAAAATAAATAAATAAGATTAAAAAAAAAAAAGACTAACAATGAGGATAATCTTAAAAAAAAAAAAAAACATACTAGGATCTTTACTCCCTACTCCTACCTACCTATCCAGCTTCATTTCCCACTCTTTTCAACAGAAATATTAGTCCCAGTCAAAACAAATTTCTATAATTCTTTAATCCTGACATACTCTATCATATCTTCATATCTCCCTGCCTTTGTACCTCAATTCTTTCTGCTGAAATGACCTTTCTTTCCTTACTCACCTGGCAAATCCCAACTCTTCTTTCAAGATACAAGTCAAATGTTACCTTTTTTATTTATCCTCTTGCATCTACTTCACAGAAATGGTGTGGTCCCTGTGGTCCCTCCATTGTGCTTACACAGCCCCCTTTCCATGCCCTCAACACAGTGTATTATAACTATTTGCTTACATATCTTGCCCACTAGATTGTGAGCATTTTTAAAGGAGTGATTTTTTTTTCACTTCAAAGATTGACCACAGATACTATTGTGTTTTGTTGTTTTATACCTTTCAAACAACTTACATGAACATTACGCAATTTTTTTTTAAAGATTTTATTTATTTATTTGACAGAGAGAGAGAGACAGCCAGCAAGAGAGGGAACACAAGCAGGGGGAGTGGGAGAGGAAGCAGCAGGCATCCCAGTGGAGCAGGGAGCCCGATGCAGGGCTCCATCCCAGGACTCTGGGATCACACCCTGAGCCAAAGGCAGACACTTAATGACGGAGCCACCCAGGTGCCCCGAACATTACGCAATTTTAGCAAAGTTACAATAGGTAAGTTTTCTCACTTTGTAGATAAAAAAAAACCAAAGGGAAGAAGATAGGTGGCTTGCCTAAGCTTAAACAATTTGTACATGGCAAAAAACAGAGTAATGTATCTTTCTAGCTCTGGATGTTCCTTCTTTTTTTTTTTTTTTTTAAGATTTTATTTATTTATTTGACAGAGAGAGACAGCCAGCATGAGGGAACACAGGCAGGGGGAGTGGGAGAGGAAGAAGCAGGCTCCCAGTGGAGGACCCTGATGTGGGGCTCATCCCATCATGACCTGAGCTGAAGGAAGACACTTAACCGACTGAGCTACCCAGGCACCCCAAGATTTTTTTTAAGTAGTTTCTACACCCAGTGTGGGGCTGGAACTCACAACCCTGAGATCAAGAGTCACATGTTCTACCAACTGAGCCAGCCAGGTGCCCCAACTTTATCTTATACTTAGTCCTGAGCGACGTATTCTTGAAGGAGTATTCTTCATTTTTCTTTGTATCCCAATAATTTGGCACAGGTCATAGAACATAATGAGGCTCCAATAAATATTGGATGAAGTAATGAATGAAAGAATATTTAAACGTTCTTAGAGGTAATTATGGAGTTTAGATTTCTCCAAGATCTTGCACCATCAAAAAAGCCTGGAGGAACTTTGCCTTTCTGGCTTTATTTTTACAAGTCAACCTTCTACAAAAGTTTTAAAAAAAAAAAAAAACCTGATCCAGTCCACAGCACAACCACATCAGAGAAAGTCTTAGGGAAGAAGAGAGAATAAAGGGAGGCCCTTTTGAAGAACATGTTTGATCTCAGATTAAACTTCCTTTAAAGTAATAATTCTATGGTCCCCTGTCATAAAAAGTTTCCCAAAGGTGCCAAATAGTTCTAGTTTATGACTAAAGTAAAAATATATGCAGTAAGCTCACTTCAATTGAGAACTATTTTAGCTTCAGTAGAACTTTTCTGCTTCTATTTTTTGGTATGGTTTTGGTACAAAGAAAATCATACTTACAAGGAAAAAAAAAAAATAAAAAGATAAAGGGCCAAAGGTGAAAGAGCAGGCTACCAGAGAAAAGCCAGAAAGGAATGATGCTGACGCCCCAGCCTATACTTTACAAGGAGTTCTCTGCTTGTGCAGGGTTGGGCCCAGAGAGCAGGGATTGCCTAACCCTGGAGAAAGGGCAAATGGATGATGAAAGAGGCTGCAAGAGGGAAGCTCAAGTGGTTAGTGAGATCACAGAAGGCTGTAAGAAGGGAGGTTACAAAAAACCACCTAGGCAGCTAGGTATGCAACTCAGTCAGTCTTTCCAGAAGCCCAGAACCTGTGTTCAGGTGGGTTCAACCCAGCCTCTAGCACAGGGATACTGGGAAAGCACCTGCCGCACAAAGCTCCTCCAGCACAGGGAGGATACTTGGACACTGGGAGGCTATCCTCCTCCCCCTCCTTCTATAGCTGGCACCATTACTTGCCATTAGAAAAACTTTTCTTAGGGTGTAGGAAGAATCTTTTGTGTTGCTGCTATCTGAGCCCCAGATACCGAATGTATACTGGAAAAAAAAAAAAAACCCAACAACAGAAAAAACATTATTTCACTCTAGTTAACTACTCAGAGCCTCTAGTGTAATTCTCCTGCTTGGCATCTTGGGATTAGGAGACACAGGTGCAGATTTTACAAGATCATGATGTTGGGGGGGGAGATCATGATGTGGAGGCAAATTTTGAAATAAATTATTCAGAAGAGTGTACTACCTCCTTGACCTACTGGGATAGGATTTCTAACTTTCATCTTCTCCAAGTCTTTTTTTTTTTTTTAAGACTTTATTTATTTGAGACCACAAGAGCAAGCGCGTGCATGTGAGTGGGGGGCAGGTGGGCAGGCAGAGGGACAAGCAAACTCCCTGCTGAGCAGGGGGGTTCCATCCCAGGATACAGGGATCATGACCTGACACTTAACAGACTGAGCCACCCAGGCGCCCCTCTTCTCTATGTCTTTATTTGAATGCCTTATCCTTTTTACCTCTACTTTCACAGTCTTCTACCTGAACTACTGTGCTGGCCTTCTAATCTACAAACTTTCAGTCTCATCCCCATTCCAGTTCATTTCCAAAAGCACATATCATAAGCATTGTGATTTAACAAATAAAATAAATCAAATCAAACAACACCTTCCGTAACTACTTACAGCCCTCTAATTTAACAACACATTCCTTACCTTGGCATTCATTGCTCTCATGATCCATCTCCAATTTACCATTCTAACCACTTCTATCACATACCCATTGCTCCTACTACACTGATAACTCTGTTCAACATATTTTCCTATACTGCAGATTATACTAAATGTTCATATTTAGGATTACTTTCCTATGGTAGCTATCATGAAAAGCAAAATTCATTCTTTATTTCAGGGGCACCAAATCCTGTTTTTGTCACATCTTCACAAGCATTGAATATTGATATGTTTGAAAAATTTCCAGATTTGGTAAGTAAAAAATTGTATATAAAAAATCTTTGTGAATGGATGAAGAAAATGTGAGAGAGATATATAATTATATTATATAAATATAATATTCAGCCATAAAATTATAATTATAATATTCAGCCATAAAAAAAGAAGGAAATCCTGCCATTTGTGGTAACAGATTAACTACTCAGTGAAATAAGTCAGACAGAGAAAGACAAATACTGTTATGATCTCACTTATACAGAGAATCTTAAAAAAAAAAAAACAAACCTGAAAAACAAGCTCATAAATACAGAGAACAGATTGGTGGTTTCCAGAGGCAAGGGTGGGTAGGGGGATGGACGAAATGGGTAAAAGTGGTCAAAAGATACAAACTTCCAGTTAACAAAGTAAGTCCTGGGGATGTAATGTATAACCTGGTGACTATAGTTAATATTACTGTCTGTATATTTGGAAGTTGCTAAGAGAGTGTATCTTAAAAGTTTTAATCATAAGGAAAAACATTTATAATTATGTGTGGTAATGGACGTTAACTAAACTTATTGTGGTGATCATTTCACAATATATACATATATTGAATCATTGTTATATACCTGAAACTAATGTTTTATATCAATTTTATCTCAAAAAAAATCTTTGCGACTTGGTAGTTCATAAATTCTGTTTTCTGTTTTGGTTTGTAGTATGGTTGAACCTTTCCCCCATGCTTTGTTATCCAATTGTATTTCCTCTGTGAATTGCCTGTTCATGTCTGTTACCTATTTATCCTTTGTGGTCTTAATACTTTTATTCCTGCAATCTCAGCCTTTTACACACACTCTTATATTTTAGGAAGCAGCTTATGTTCAGGGAAAGAGCACCATACTAGAGATCATGAAAAACTACCATTATTTGACACGGAGTAAGTCATTACTATTTTATACACCTCAAATCTGTACCCAAATCTACAAAATGAGGGTGATGCAACAGAAGCTCCAAGATCAAGGAAAAGTTTCAGTGAATGGGGCTACCCTCCAAAACTCCTGATTTCTGCTTTATCTAGAAGAGCTTCCTTTTTATCCATTGTCATATATGTGTGTGTGTATATACATAAAATATAGATATATAATTATAAACAATATAATAAATATGTTAATTATATAAATATATAACTATATATAGTATATGTATAAATTACATATATAATTTATGTATGTATATATATAAATTCCTAAAGCCCTTCCATCTCTAATGGCCATGGATTCCTTTATTCTGCCATAGATAGACTGTAACCAGTTAAAGAGCAATTCTGTGGTTGTTATTTCCGTTTTATAGATACAGAAACTAAGGTTCAGTCCAAGTGAATAAAGTATTCAAGTCTGGCTAGGAGAACCTTCCAACTCTGGATACTTTTACCTTCGGTGAAAGTTTGGATTTGTTTCTTCAGCATTCTTACCACTCCAAGATATAATGATTCTGAGTTTCTCAAGACTGTAGAACCTTAAGACTGTAAAGTCTCTGAAGGCTCTAAAATCTTCTAATTCTTGTGGAATAATTAGCAGAGGGAGGATGAAGTTGTGGAATAGTCAGCTCTTAGCTAGCTCCCCTCCACTTAAATTCCAAATGTTTAAATGACCATGGGGGAAATATGAAAATTAGAGCTCATTCATTCACCCATGGAATAGTTTATACTATGCATATAATTAAAATGATAAAGAAAAATATTTAGTATGTAACAAACAATAGATAACTTTATGCAGCATTGTCCCAATTGTGTTAAAATAGATACACAGTGAAAAAAATAAAAGGGAAGAATGACAAACGGTAATCTTGATTGATTCTGGTTGGTGGGATAAGTCATTTTTTAAAAATGTTATCCCAATCTTTTATATTATTTTTTATTTTTATAATCAGGAAAAAAATGTTTTAAGTTCAAACGTGTGAGGCCACACCTGGAGCCGTCAATTTGTCTCAGAGTTGGGATGTAAAGATGAGTCATCTTAAAAGGAGAGGGAGGGGACAGCTGGGCTTTGAATAGGGCTGCCTTTGAAGGGGAGGGACAAGCACTGGATAGGGTGAGGACTGATCAACCCAGCTGGAGTTCAAACCGGAAGTGATGACGGTGGCACCCTACCGGGCAAAATCCTGCCGCAAGAGCCGGGAATAACGTGGCAGCCGCAACTCGCCCTCAAGGCCTGCCAGACCTAAGTTACCCCCAAGGCCCTCCAGCCGACGCCCGAGCTATTCCCGCCCCTTGCCTCTCCCCATTGGTCCGCTGAAGCTCTTTGGTTTCCGGGGCCCGCCGCTCTGGGGCCTGCGAGAGGTGGGACGCTCCCTCCCCCACTTCCACCGCTTCCACAGGGGCAGCCATGCTGTGAGTGGCGGGCGGAGGAGGGTGGAGCCGTTGGTTCTTTGCACCACCGCCGCGGCCTCTCCCAGTGTTTCACCGCCGCGGCCTCTCCCAGTGTTTCTCCGCCGCGCGCTATGGGAATCCAATGGAAAGAGTGATTTACCACTTGGGAGCTGGGCGTTTGTATGAAGTGCCGATGTTTCCTGCACTGTCTCCAGTTCCCTGGAGGCCGGTGGGATTTAGTTTTCTAGAGGTGATGTCATCACAAAACCTTTCCAAGGTCCTAATGCCCGTGGTTAGGATCTCAGAGCCATTGAAAATCAGAGATCCTTAGAGATAGGATGACCATATAACTTATTGTCCAAACTAAACAGCTTTGAGACCGTAAGAGGATGCTATTAATAATTACGGTTGGCACAACAGTCATAATTGTGGGCTGTTCTGGAACTTAAATAGCCACCCTACTTAGAGATCACCTGGTCCCAGGCCCAGCTCTTTTATTTTGTTAAATTGTGGTAAAAGGTATATAACATAAAATTTTCCATCTTAACCATTTTTAGGTGTACAATTCAGTGGCATTAATTTCATTCACAGTGTTGTGCAACCTTTACCATTACCTATATCCAAAATTTTTCATCACCCTAAATGGAAACTACTCATTAAGTGATAACTACCCATTACCCACTCTTATTAGCCCCTGATACTCTTTATTCTGTTTTGTGCCTTCAATTCACCTATTCTTGATAGTTCACATGTCCTAAGTGGAATTATGCACTTTCGTCCTTTTCTGTTTACCTTCTTTTAGATGGTGTTTTCAAGGTTCGTGCATATTGTAGCTTATATCAGTACTCCATTCTGAATTATGGTTGAGTAATACTACATTGTACAGATAGTACACGTTTGTTTATTCATTCATTAGTTGATGGACACTTGAGTTGTTTCTACCTTTTGACTGTTATGAATGCAACTATAAATACCTTCATTCAAGTACTTGACTCTGCTTTCAGTTCTTTTGAGTATACACTTAGGAGTGGAATTGTTGGATCATATGGTAATTCTGTGTTGTAACCTTTTGAGGAACTGCTTTACTGTTTTTCACTGTACCTGGACCATTTTATATTACCACTAGCGATGTATGAGGGTTCCAATTTCTCCACATCTTCACCAACACTTGTTACTTTCCATTTTTTGTCTTTAGTTTTTATGGCTATCCTGGTAGGTGTAAAATGTTACCTCATTGTAGTTTTGGTTTGCATTTACCTTATGACTAATGATGTTGAGCACCTTTTCTTGTGCTTATTGGTCATTTTTGTATCTTGAGAAATTTTCATTCAAGTCTTTTGCGCGTTTTTGAACTGTTGAGTTGTAGGAGTTTTTTATTTTTTGATTTTTAAAAACTTTGTTATTGCTATTAAAGTGTATGTAAGACTTCTTTATATATCTGGATATTAAACCCTTCCTGGTTATATAGTTAGCAAATATTTTCTCTCATTTTGTGGCTTGTCTATTCACTCATTTTATAGTGTCCTTTGATGCACAAAAGTTTTTAATTTTAGTCAAGTCCAATTTATCTATAATTTCTTTTGTTGTCTGTGCTTTTAGTGTCATATTTAAGAAACTATTGCCAAATGCAAAGTCATGTGGCCCATCTCATTTTACAGATGGAGAAATTGAAGTGTACAGGGGGAAAAGCCTGAGCACTCAAGGTCACTGTAAGTTAATAACAGCTGGGACTAAAATCTGAGTTCTGTTCACAACCAGTGATAAATATAAGAAAACACACACTTAAAAAAAATCGTTGAGTAGAGTTTTACCTTCAATAATAAAATAATAGAATATAATCTTTAGAACAACTTTGCTCCTAGACTAAATAGAAAAGGCTGTATATAGTTCAAATTATTATGATAGTAGATAACTCTGACTGGATAATTTGGGGGTCAGTATTAAACAAACTAATGAAAATTGATGTCTTCGATAAAGAAACAAACAGGATCCTGGCTTACTTCAGGACATAACGTCTAGAGAATGGCACTTTAATTCATAGCCTAGGAAACTAGGATTTAGAAATCTAAATCTGGGGCACCTGGGTGGCTCAGTGGGTTAAGCATCTGCATTTAGTTCAGGTCATGATCCCAGGGTCCTGGGATTGAGCCCCACATCGGGCTCCCTGCTCAGCGGGGAGTCTGCTTCTCCCTCTCACTCTGCCCCCTTACCCCTCTCATGCTTGCTCTTTCTCTCTCTCTCTCTCTCTCTCAAATAAATAAATAAAATCTTTTTTTAAAAATCTAAAAAAGAATGAAAGAAAGAAAGAAAAGAAAAGAAATCAAATCTACATCTTTCCTGGCTGAGTTACCTAAGGAACTTCCTACTGAAGCCAAGGGTCAAAATGTCAATTTCACTTTAACTTTTTTAACCAGTGCATATTAATAGAAATTCCTTTCCAAAAGTTGGCTTTTTTTTTTTAAGATTTTATTTATTTATTTGACAGAGATAGAGACACCCAGCGAGAGAGGGAACACAAGCAGGGGGAGTAGGAGAGGAAGAAGCAGGCTCATAGCAGAGGAGCCTGATGTGGGACTCGATCCTATAACGCCGTGATCACGCCCTGAGCCAAAGGCAGACGCTTAACTGCTGTGCCACCCAGGCGCCCCCAAAAGTTGGCTTTTTAAAAATATTGGGCACACATGTCTGAAGTTTAAAATCCTCTTATTCAGCAAATTTCTATAGAGAACTTTAAGTCCTTTAGGGTCTTTATTCTTATATTTCCACTGATTTGTAAATACTGGGAATTTCTCTTTCTCTGACATTTACATGGTATACTCTGTTAGGACTTAAATAAGGCTAGTCCTTCTATCATGTATCCAACTCAGCACAAATGTGGTGTATATGTAATGACAATTCTTCCCCACCACATTCATTTCTGGACATTTAAAAAGAAATGTATTTATTTAAGTAATCTCTATGCCTAATGTGGGACTCAAACTCATGACCTGGAGATCAAAAGTCGCATTCGCTTCCGACAGCCAGCCAGCTGCCCCCATTTCTGGACATTTTTAAATAACTTCATTTTTTCCCCTTCAAGACTATATAAGGTTTGTGAGAGAGAACAATTAATTAGAAATCACAAGGTAGGAGAGAGGAATTCCCAGACTTTGTCTTAATCAAAGTAAGTGGTAATGGTTGTGGGGTCATTGATATATTATCTTGTGCTTTTAAAAAGAATATGGAAGCTTACACGTTTGGAAATTTAAAAAATATTTCTCTCCAGAACAGAAGCTGCGTTCACTCAGCATTTAATTTTATAAGTAGAGAAATTGCCAATAATATCTTCCTCTTTCAAATCTTTCCACCAACTTTCCCACCCCTTGACCCAATCTTCTATCAGAATCAGCTTTAAAAATAAACAAGGGGCGCCTGGGTAGCGCAGTCCTTAAGCGTCTGCCTTCGGCTCAGGGCGTGATTCCGGCGTTATGGGATCAAGTCCCACATCGGGCTCCTCCGCTGGGAGCCTGCTTCTTCCTCTCCCGCTCCCCCTGCTGTGTTCCCTCTCTCACTGGCTGTCTATCTCTGTCACAAAAATAAATAAAATCTTTAAAAAAAAAATAAAAATAAACAAATCTGAAAGAAAAGTGGGTATAAATATGATTTTTGTACCTGCAGAGAATATCTCTTCTCAGGAACATAAAAAAGCATCATAATTATCTCCTTTGCTCCTTCCCAAAATTTCTGCAAAGAATTATAGTTAGTATTTTACTTTATTCTCCCCAAAAATGAGACCATTATAGTACAACATGTTTTCTAGTTCAATCTCTCTGATGAGCATATGAGATCCCTTGGTTTTCGGACTAGAATAGTTTCACTTCAGTCTGTGGGGCTACAAGATCTGATATCTTACCAAAGGTTTGTTAAAAACAGGATAACAGGCCCCAGTGGAGTCACTTATCCTAAGCCCTATGTGACCAAACTTAAGTGTTGGCTCCCCCAGAAATCGAATCTTAAATCAGTCAGTCAGACATAGCTTAATCAGCAATAGTCAAGTCATCTACTTTGATAGACCCTTGCCATCCCCTAAGGGAAAATGATCTTGCCATAATCAGTCCTCTTTTTTGTCTAGTATAACTTCCTTGTTACCTCTCCTATAAAAGTCTTTCACTTTGTACAGCTCCTTAGAGCTGCTCTCTGTCTGCTAGATTGGATGCTGCCTGATTAATGAATATTGAATAAAGTCAATAAGATCCTTAAAATTTACTCAGTGGAATTTTGTTCCTTTGCAAGTTACTCATATTTAGAGTTGCCAGAATTAGCAAAATAAAAATAAGGATACCCAGTTAAATCTGAATATAAAATTTTAAGTGAAACTTAATTTGGCATCCTAAATATTTTTTTTTAAAGATTTTATTTATTTATTTGACAGAGAGAGAGAGACAGCCAGCGAGAGAGGGAACACAAGCAGGGGGAGTGGGAGAGGAAGAAGCAGGCTCATAGTGGAGGAGCCTGATGTGGGGCTCGATCCCATAACGCCGGGATCACGCCCTGAGCCGAAGGCAGATGCTTAACCGCTGTGCCACCCAGTCGCCCCTGGCATCCTAAATATTTTTTAAGGATTTTATTTACTTATTTATTTATTTGAGAGAGAGAGAGAGAGAACTTGTGTGTGTGGGGGGGGGTTTGAGGCGGGAGCAGAGGGAGAGAGGGAAAAGGACAAGCAGATTCTGCACTGAGCATGGAGCCCAACACAGGACTCAACTGGGAGCCCAGTCCCATGACCCTGAGATCATGACCTGAGCCAAAATCAAGAGTTGGAGGCCCAACTCATGAGCCACCCTGGCATCCTATATTTTATCTGGCAACCCAGTCCATAATACAACAATATTTTACATTTATTATTTCAATGTCTTTACTGAATGCCACTAGACTAAAACATTGGGCTAGGCTTTGTAGGTCAAATGAAGGTAAAATTTGTGTCCTCAAAAATTTATAATTATTGGCAGATACAAGGTAGGACACTGAAATCATATATAAACAAATAAAAACTACACATGTAATAATATTTCTACAAAGTGTTGTCAATCTGTGTGTAGTTTGTTTCTTTGAATTTTGAATATTGATCCCTTCCAGTATATTTGTATTCCTAAGAGCAAGAGAGTACTTCCTGTATAGTAAAACTCTGTCTTGGAATCAGTATGGCTTTTGCCTGTTCCTTGCCACCAAAGAGTAAATACATGGTATTGAACAGGACTGTCCATTATTTTAACTCCCTATATAGTAAAATGAAAAATTAGAGAACTAGACACTCAAATGTTCTTTTTTCATTAAATTTTCAAATGTGCTTTTTCTTAATTTGTAATTGCTATTTAATTAATAGTAGTTTGTTGTACTTGAGCTTTTGGTAGGAATTTAATGTAATTTTATGGTCCCTAAACAATTACTTAAGAAAATGGTGCTTAAAGAAATCTTGTTAAAACATCTTTTAAAAAGGTGGGAGGGCATCTAGCTGGTTTAGCCCTTAGATCATGTGACTTAATCTCAGGGTTGTGAGTTTGAGCCCCATTTTGGGTGTAGAGATTACTTAAAAATAAAATCTTTAGGGGGTGGATCAGTCAGTTAAGTGTCTGTCTTCAGCTCAGGTCATGATCCCAGTGTGCTGGGATCAAGTCCCACGCAGGCTCTCCGCTCAGCGGGGAGTCTGCTTCTTCCTTTCCCTCTGCCTGGTGCTCTCCCTGCTTGTGCTTTCTCTCTGTCAAATAAAAAAATAAAATCCTTTAAAAAAATAAAATTAAAAAAAAAGAAAGAAACCTTGTAACCTTTTTGCAACCGATGAACTGTTTTGCAGTGTGATTTCATTCCGTATGAGTTTATAAGGAAAATGGCTTAGTAGTTCCGATACTAATGTTAAGTTTTTCATAAAATACTATAAAAGGGGTGGTATTCTAAGGGGGGGAGAGAGTGACACCTCTAAAAATTTTTTTCATTATTTTTTCATCTCTCTCCTTCCAAATGATAGTAACTGTTGAGTTTTTTCTCTGTATAGGCAATGTGCAAAATGCTCTACAGGCATTACTTAATTTAATTCTTATGGAGAAACCAAGGGTAAAGAAATTAGAGATGTGATTCAATATTTTTGGAGGATTGCTGGTGACCTTGTAAACACTGACAACAGAAAGCACAACAACATACTTTTTTTTTTCTTAGATGAACAGTTTTAAACCACTCAATTATGAAAGCAGAGATTTGGGTTAAATATTAGGAAAAACTTCCTGGTACTGAGGAACTGGAATTTTCTTCACTATATATACTGAAGAATCAGTTGATATTTATATGTCTGCAAGCTGATAGAGATAAAAAAAAAAACCCTATAGATAGTCTCTCAGGTCAGTAATTCTGAGAAAAGGAGTTCGCCGAGAGACCAAAGAGGGGAACTTTACCTGCTTTGTGTGTTGCTTTCTTTATGGCTTCAGCCCCACCTCCACTTACTGTGGAACTTTGTACTAAGCAATCTGCTTCAATGTCTACTTCTAAGATAAACTGGTAATTATTTATCTCTAGTTATTTGGGTTCTTACTTCAAATGGAATATGTCTACAACTAAACTCACTATCTTCCTCTTTTTCTTGACCTGTATGCCTCTAGTTGCTACCTTTTTATTTTCTTTCCTTCTCTTAAAAAGCTTAAAATTCCTTAAATGAGTCTTCACTTCTTTCTTCTATTACTTAATCTCCCAGTTCCTCCTAAATTCAAATCTGGCTTTTGTCTTCCTCACTCCATTGAAAGTTTTCTGACTCAGGCCACTGGTGACCCTTAAAAAAAGCCCTTTTATTAAGGGATGCCTGGGTGGTTCAATTGGTTAAACGTCTACCTTCAGCTTGGGTCTTGATCCCAGAGTTCTGGGATCTAACCACCCCCCCC
>NC_048225.1:54772353-54815051 GCF_002007445.2 Ailuropoda melanoleuca
CCCCGCACCCCCCACCAGGGCTCTGTGCTCAATGGAGAGCCCGCTTCCTTCTCTGCCTGTTGCTCCCCCTGCTTGTGTGCGTGCTGTCTGACAAATAAATAGAACTTTAAAAAAATAAATTAAAAAACCCTTTAATTGAGATATGATTTACGTATGATAAAATCACTCATGTTAAGTGTACAGTAATTCACTGATTTTTAGTGAATTTACAGAGTTGTACAATCATCACCACAACCCAATTTTAGAACATTTCTCTCATCCCAAAAAGATCCCTGTGCCCATTTGCAGCCACTCACCTTTTGAGAACAGATTTAAAGAGTGATTTATGATCACAACGTATGTTTTTGCTCTGATGTATTTGGTACTGCTGACCATACCGTTTTCCTTTTGAAACATTCTCTTCCCTTCTTTCTGACCACCACTCTCTCCTGGTTTTCCTCCTAACTTTCTGGTATTTCTTCACAGATTACTTTCTCTAACTTTATTTTATTTTATTTCTCTAACTTTAAATATTTCTATTTCATAGGATTCTGTCCTGACCTCTCAGCCTACATTCTAATTAGGTGATCACATCTGTCCTTATGACTACAATTGCCATTTGTAAGGTGATGATTCCAAAATCTGTTTCTAGCTCAGACTTGGGTTCTAAACTCCCAACTAGTGGAGCATAGTAGTAAAAGACTTATCACCAACAGTGGATCTTCTCTCGAGCTCTGGTTATAATAAAATGTAAATAGAAAACTCATCGGGGTGCCTGGGTGGTACAGTCAGTTGAGTGCCTGACTCGGTTTTGGCTCAGGTCTTGATCTCAGGGTCATGAGATTGAGCCCCAAGTCAGGCTTATGCTCAGCTTGGGGTCTGCTTGAGTTTCTCTCTCCCTCTCCTTCTGTCCCCTCCCCCCTCCAAATAAATGAGTAAATCTTAAAAAAGAAAACTCATTAAAATGGACATAAATCCTGTTCTTCTTGGAGGAGGAAATTATGATTCACCCATATCTAATTAAATTTCAAAGTAGTGGAAGAAATAAGAAAAATATATACAATCTCTAAAGTCTATATACCATAATATACTCTTCTTAGCAGATCTTGTAAGTTAGAGTTTTAATGTACCTGCATCTCTATTACTTACTTTATTCTAACTTATTTTTATTTTTATTTTTCTTACATAGCTGTGTCACCAGGAGATTGATGTAAACCCGAAAGCCAGGACCAAATCTTTTTCTGCTTTGTTCTTTCATTAGGAAAGCACAGCTCTTGGTACCAGTAGGCAAAAGAGTTTGTAGAATGAATAAATCAACAAATGATCGCATCAGGCAGAGCATGCTTGAAACTGAACTGATGTGTTAATGTAGTGAACATTGGTGGTGGGCTGCCAAATGTCATTTTCAATCTTTTCCTCCTTATAACAAAATTACAGTTTTATTACAATGATCCATCTCCCTCCACAGAGCCATATGCTTTTGTATTTGTCATAGTAATCCCATTTCTCTTTCCGGTGACAGACTTAGGGTAGGGATACGAAGAAATTCTGGCCAGTGAGCTGTAATAGGGAATCTGCTGGGGGAATTCCAGGGAAAGTTTTTCACTTATAAATAGAGATACATAGAGCCATCTTCTCTCTTTGGACATCATAGTGTCTAGATGTGTCAACCTGAACAATGACAGCCATCTGGTCATTATCTGGAATCTAAAGAAAAAGTCAGTATGCTGAGGAAAGCAGAGTAAAAGGCAGAAGAACCTGGTCCTTGCAGACATTGTGAAGTGGAAATTAACCAACTCTGAAAGTGCCATAGCTTGGAACCTCTTAATGTGATTTGCCCTATTGCTGAAGCTTTTTAGAGTTGGGTTTTCTGTTTCAGGTGAAGGATTCCTACCAGATAATGTTAGTAAATGAATAACATAGCAAACAACCTATGTCTTTTTTTCTCTCTTTCTCATCTGACTCCAGAGGAGTGTGGACAAAGGGCACATGTCAGCCCTGTTTGTATTGGAATACAGCTACAATGTAGATGTTCTTGTGAGCCTTCTCTGGAAAGACTGCATACAAAAGTTGGTAGTCTCAGATCTGGGCAACAAAAACAACAATGTAGGATCTTGCTTTTGCTGGTGAAAATAATGAGACTTTTCAGCCTGGCTCTACTACGCAATGCTGGCATTTTCAGCACAAGGGGACAGTCCTAATAGTAATATTTTTCAGGAGACTTGAGGATATATATTGACACTGGTTCTTTGTAGTTATTACTTTTTTTTTTAAAGATTTTATTTATTTATTCGACAGAGATAGAGACAGCCAGTGAGAGAGGGAACACAAGCAGGGAGTGGGAGAGGAAGAAGCAGGCTCATAGCGGAGGAGCCTGATGTGGGGCTGGATCCCATAACGCCGGGATCACGCCCTGAGCCGAAGGCAGACACTTAACCGCTGTGCCACCCAGGCGCCCCTGTCGTTATTATGTTTATACAAATTTCAGAACTTTTACCTTTTTGTCCTCTTCCATCTACTTAAATTCTACTAATATGCCAAGATGCAGCTGAGATTTCATCCTTGTCATAAATATAATGCATCATGAGGTAACCTCTCCTCTAATCTGTTAATTGCCTTAGTAGTTTATTTGGTAGTTGGTCATGCAATGCTTTGTGAGATCTCAATTTATTGTTTTAAAATGTTGCTCAAATCTTTTTTTTTTTTTTTTAAGATTTTATTTATTTATTTGACAGAGACAGAGACAGCCAGAGAGAGAGGGAACACAAGCAGTGGGAGTGGGAGAGGAAGAAGCAGGCTCACTGCAGAGGAATCCGATGTGGGGCTCGATCCCAGAACGCTGGGATCACGCCCTGAGCTGAAGGCAGACGTGCTTAACCGCTGTGCCACCCAGGCGCCCCTCAAATCTTTATTAAACTTTTATTTAAGAACATTTTTTATTTAAAAATTATTTTATTTTTATTCCAGTATAGTTAACATTTAAACTTTTCCTATGTCTTTCCTTTTCAACTACATTGTAAGCTCCCCTATGGCTGAATACATGTCAAGATATCCTCACACAAGCACCTCATCTACCGGATAATAAATTGTCAATTTACTAAATTATCAAATAAACAAATGATTATTGGGGCACCTGGATGGCTCAGTTGGTTAAGCATCTGCCTTCCACTCAGGTCATGATCCTGGAGTCCCAGGAGCGAGCCCCATGTCAGGGGTCTGCTTCTCCCTCTGCCCTCCCCACTCATGCTCTCGTGCTCTCTCTCTCTCTCAAATAAATAAATAAAATCTTAAAAAAATAAACAAATGATTATTTATGTTTTATTGTAAATTTTTAATTTAAAATGTTAAGAATGTGTAGAGGGAAGGATTTAGCAAAGGAGTTAGAAGTCTCATTAGAAATTTTCTTTGTATTTTGTTGCTGAGAGCTGAACAGAGTTTTTGGATTACAAAAATATCTTTCCTTTACCTCTTAAGTATATAATAGTTCAGTGGTAATAGGTATGGAGAATCAAATAAAATAGAATTTGTTTTAGTGTTTATATGAAGTTGACCCTCATGCTTTGTTTTCTCTCCCATCTCCTCAGCACAAAGCATGTTACACATTAAACAATGACTAGAGACTTGGGACTAGGTTCATGAGTATTTATCATACTGTTATATTTTTAATAGACTTTATTTTTTAGAGCACTTTTATGTTCATAGAAAAATTGAGAGGAAGATACAAAGGTTTCTCAAATATCTCCTGCCCTGACAAATGCATAGCTTCCCCCATTATCAATATCCCCAACTAGAATGGTACATATGTTAGTATTGATGAACCCACATTGAACTTTTATTGTCACCCAAAGACCATAGTTTACATTTTGTGGATTTGGGCAAATGTATAATCCACCATTATACATTGTAGTGTCATACTGAGTAGTTTCACTGCCCTAAAAATCACCTATTCAACCCTCCCTCTCTCTTAACCCCTGACAACCACTAATTCTTTTATTGTCTCCATAGTTTTGATTTTTCCGGAAACATGAACATTTAACATAAACATCCAGTTAACATGAACATTAAAACTCCATTTTGGGGGCACCTGGGTGGCATAGTCGGCTGGGCATCCAACTCTTGGTTTCAGTTCAGATTGTGATCTCAGGGTCATGGGATTGAGCCCCAGATTGGGCTCTGCACTCAGCACGTAGTCTCTTTGGGACTCTCCCTGTCCCTCTGCCCCTCTCTGTCTCTCTCTCAAATAAATGAATAAATCTTAAAAAACAGAACAAAACACTTTTTTATCCTACCATCAATCAGGATAAAATAGAGGTGCTTGGCTGGCTCAGTCAGTGGAGCATGTGATTCTTGATATTGGGGTTCCCTGTGTTTACTTTTTTAATTGAAATATAATTCACATATCATAACATTCACCCTTCTAAAGTGCATAGTTCAGTGGTTTGTATTGAATTCACAATGTTGTGCAACCATCACCACTATCAAATTCCAGATCATTTCATCGCCCCAAAAAGGAAGGGCTAATACGCGGCCTTTTGAATTCAGCTTCTTAGCAGAATGTTTTCAAGTTTCATCTACGTTATTCTATGTATCAGCACTTCATTCCTTTTTATGGCTAAATAATACTCCATTGTACGGATATACCTGCTTTTTTTAACCCATTCATCAGTTGATAGGAATTTGAGTTGTGGGTGCCTGGGTGGCTCAGTCAGTTAAGAATCTGCCTTCCGCTCAGGTCATGATCCCAGGGTCCTGGGATTAAGTCCTTAGTTGGGCTCGGTGCTCAGTGGGGAGCCTGCTTCTCCCTCTACCCCTCCCCCCTGCTCATGATCTCTCTCTCTCTCAAATAAATAAAATCTTAAAAAAAAAAAAGAAATTTGAGCTGTTTCTACTTTTTGGATATTAGTAATAATGCTTCTATGAACACTCAGGAGCCCCTTGTACACACAGGTTTTGGTGTGGACATATGTTTTCAATTCTCTTGAATGTATACCTAGAAGTAGAATTGCTGAGTCATACGGTAACCATATGTTTAAAATTGTGAGGAAGTACCACACTGATTTCCAAAGTGGTTGCACCCTTTTATATTCCCAACAGCAATGTATGAAGGTTCAAATTCTCTATGTCCACTCTAATACTTGTTATTTTCTGTTTTTTTTTTTTAAGTCTAGTCACTTATGAAGTGGTATCTCATTGTGTTTTTTATTCATATTTCTCCAATAGTTAATTATATTGAGCATATTTTCATCTGATTATTGACCATTTATGTATCATCTTTGACAAAGTGTTTGTTCAATTCTTTGTCCATTTTTAATTGGATTGTCTTTTGATTGTTGAGTTATAAAAGTCTTTTATATATTCTGGATACTAGACCTTTATCAGATCTATGATTTGTAAATACTTTCTCCATTCTGAGTGTTGTCTTTTCACTTTCTTGGTAGTATCCTTTGGTGCATAAAAGTTTTAATTCAGTCCAATTTATATATTCTTTCTTCATTGCTTGTGCTTTTGGTGTCATATCTAAGATATCATTGCTTAATCTAAGGTCATAAAGATTTACACCTATGTTTTCGTCTAAGAATTTTATAATTTTAGCTTTTACTTTTAACTTTTGATCCATTTTGAGTTAATTAATTAATTTAAAGTAATTTCTACTCCCGACATAGGATTTGAACAAACGACCCTGCGATTAAGGGTCACATTCTCTACCAACTGAGCCACCCAGGTGCCCCTTTTTTATTTTTTAAATTTTATTTACATATATATATATATGTGTGTGTGTGTGTACATATACATATATACATATATATATGTGTTTTTAAGTTAATTTTTGTATATGGTAGTAGGTAGGGGGTCCAGATCATTCTTAAGCACGTGGATATACAGTTGTCCAAGCACCAATTATTGAAAAGACAATACTCTTTTCCTATAAATTGTCTTGGCACCATGTTGAAAATCAATTGACAAGAAATGTGTGGGTTTATTTCCGGATTCTCAGTTTGATTCCACTGATTTCTATGTGTATCCTTATGCTAGTACTGCAGTCTTCATTGTTTTGGCTATTCTGGGTCCTTTGAATTTCCATGTGAGTTGCAGGTTTAGCTTGTCAATTTCTGGAAGAAAAAAAAGCCAGCTGATATTTGGCTAGGGAATGCATTGCATCTGTAGATCAATTTGGAAAGTATTTATAATAATTGCATAGTAATATTAACAGTAAGTCTTCCAATCAATGACCATGGGAACTCCTTCCATTTATTTAGGTCTTCTTTAATTTCTTTCAATGGTATTGTGTAGTTTTCAGTGTAAATATCTTGCATGTCTTTTGTTAATTCATTTCTAAATATTTTATTCTTTTTGGTGCTATTGTAAGTAGAGCTGTTTTCTTAATTTCAGTTTCTGTTGCTCGTTGCTATCTATAGAAATATAACTGATTTTTGTATATTTTGTATTCTGCAACCTTTTTTTAAAAGATTTTATTTATTTATTTGAGAGGTGGGGAGCATGAGCAGAGAGAGGCAGAGGGAGAAGCAGACAGGACCCTGAGATCATGACCTGAGCCGAAGGCAGACACACTTAACTGACAGCCACCCAGGTGCCACTGTATTCTGCCACCTTATGGAACTAATTTATTATTAGTTCTAATTGTGTGTGTGTGTGTGTGTGTGTGTGTGTGTGTGTGTGTGTATGTGTATGTGTGAAGCCTTAGGATTCTATATATACATGATCATGTCATCTGCAAACAGAGATATTCTTTCCTTTCCAATCTGTATGCCTTTTATTTCTTTTCCTTCCCTAATTGGTCTGACTAGAACCTCAAATACAAAGTTGAATACAACTGGTGAGAGTAGACATCCTTGTTCTTGATCTTGTTCTGCCTTTCAGTATATATGATGTTAGCTTTGGGGTTTTCATAGATGTACATTGTCAGGTTGAAAAAGTTCCTTCCTATTACTAGTTTGCTAACTATTTTTCTCATGAAAAAGTGTTGAATTTTGTCAGATGTTTTTTCTTTGTCTGTTGAGATGATCGTGCATTTTTGTGTTTTGTTCTGTTCATATGATACATTCATTGATTTTTACACGTTGACACAACATACCTTGCATTCCTGGGATAAATATTACTTGGTCATGGTGCATAATCCTTTTTACATGCTCTGGATTAGGTATGTTAGTATATTCTTGAGCCATTTTGTGTTTATATTAATATGTTCCTTTGGTCTTATGGTTTCCTTTATAGTTTGCTCTGTAGTGTCCTTTTTTTTATTTTGATGTCTTTGTGTAGTTTCACTATCAGGTTAATATTGGCCTCATAGAATGAGTTAGAAAGTGTTACCTCATCTTCTACTTTTTGAAAGAATTTTTAAAGGATTAGTATTAATTCGAGAAGCCATCCAGTTCCTGGAAAGTTTTTTGATTCCCAGTTCTTTCTTTTAAGCTGTTGCAGATGTATTCAGATTTCTTCTTGGATCAGTTTTGGTAGTTCATGGGTTTTTGTTTGTTTTGTTTTCTTGTTGTTGTTTTTTGAAGTTGATCATCTCATCCGAGTTAACTAACTTGTAGTCATATAATTGTTCATAGTATTCCTGCATAAGCACTTTGACTTCTGTATTATTGGTAATAATGTTTCCTCTTTCACCCTGAGTTTTTAAAAAGATTTTATTTATTTATTTGAGAGAGAGGGAGCATGAGCAGGGGGAGGGGCAGAGATAGAGAGAGAGAGAGAGAGAGAGAGGCAGACTCCCCACTGAGCAGGGAGCCTGATGCAGGGCTCAACGCAGGGCTGGATCCCAGGACTCTGGGATCATGACCTGAGCTAAAGGCAGACACTTACCACCCACTAAGCCACCCACACCCTGATTTTAGTAATTTGAGTCTTTGCTCTTGCTCGCTCTCTCTCTCTCTCTTTTTTTTTTTTTTTGATTAATCTAGCTGAAGTTTTGTAAATTTTGTTTATCTTTTCAAAGATTAACTTTTGGTTTACATTAATTTTCTCTGTGATTTTTCTATTCTTTATTTCATATGTTTCTACTCTAATCTTTGTTATATCCTCTCTTCTCTTTTTTTTTAGGAGGAGGGGAGGGGCTGAGGAAGAGGGAGAGAGAGACTCTTAAACAGACTCCACAACCAGGATGGAGCCCAATGTGGGGCTTGACCTCACAACCCTGAGATCATGACCTGAGCTGAAATCAAGAGTCAGATGCTTAACAGACTATGCCACCCAGGGCCCCCTGTTCTTTCAGTTTCTTAAGGTGGAAGTTTAGGTTAGTGATTTGTGGTCCTCCTTTTTAATATAGGCATTTATAGTTATGTTTTTCTTTAAGTACTGCATTTGCTGCCTCCCAAAAGGTTTTGTGTGTTGGGGTTTTCTTTAGTTCATTTCAAAGTGTTTTCTCTTTCTTTCTTTCTTTACATTTTTTTTTAAGATTTCATTTATTTATTTGTCGGAGAGAGAGCACAAGCAGAGGGAGGGGCAGAGGGAGAGGGAGAAGCAGGCTCCCTGACGAGCAAGGAGCCTGATGCCAGACTCTTATCTTAGGACACTGGGATCATGACGTGGACCAAAGGCAGATGTTTAATCTACTGAGCCACCCAGGTGTCCCTCATTTCAAAGTATTTTCTGATTTCCCTTGTGCTTTCTTCTTTGACCTATTGATTACTTAGTAGTATGTTGTTTAATTTCTACATATGTGTGGATTTCCCAAATTTCTTTCTGGTATTGATTTTTAAGTTTAAGTTTATTTATTTATTTAAGCAATCTCTATGCCCAACGTGGGGCTCAAACTCATGACCAAGAGATGGAGTCACATGCTCTTTGGACTGAGCCAGCCAGGCGCCCCTGTTATTGATTTTTAATTTCATTCCATTGTAGTTAAAGAACATATTTTGTATGATTTTAATATTTTTAAATTTATTGAGGCTTGTTTTATGGCCTAAGATATGGTCTATCATCAAGAATATTCTATGTGGGGCGCCTGGGTGGCACAGCAGTTAAGCGTCTGCCTTCAGCTCAGGGCGTCGTCCCGGCGTTATGGGATCGAGCCCCACGTCAGGCTCTTCTGCTATGAGCCTGCTTCTTCCTCTCCCACTCCCCCTGCTTGTGTTCCCTCTCTCGCTGGCTGTCTCTATCTCTATCAAATAAATAAATAAAATCTTTAAAAAAAAGAATATTCTATGTGCACTTGAGGTATTGTACACTTTGCTGTTATTAGATTGAGTGTTGTATATATGTCTGTTAGGTCTAGTTGGTACACAGTATTGTTAAAGTCTTCTATTTCTTTGTTGAACCTCTGTGTATTTGTTGTATCCATGATGACAGCAAGATATTAAAGTCTCCAACTATTATTGTTGAATTGTCTATTTCTCCCTTCAATTCTGTCAGTTTTTGCTTCACATATTTTTAAGTCTTCTTGTATCATTAGGTCCATATATTCATATTAGTGTTGTATCTTCTTTATGGGTTGATGCTTTTACCATTATAAAATATGCTTCTTTGTCTCTAATAACAATTTTGGTCTTAATTAGTAATAATCTATGTAAATATTTAATATTGGCTCAACTCCTCATTTAAATGTATAGGGGTTAGTGATGTGGTCAAGTAAAGACTATAAAAGTTCCAGAGATTGTTGATGGTAGTTACTTAACTTATGTTATGTATATTGCCATGCACATAGATTCAATATTCCATTCTTAGTATATTTTTCTGAGCACCAAATACATATAAGACCCAGGAAGTACATTATATGCATAAGGCACACTCTTACCTTGAATAGCTTATGAAATCTAATTGACAAACTAGGACATAAAGTGTGCGGTAAAAGACTGATTCACAAACTCAGGTGCATAAAATTCTTGTTAGACCCGTTAAAAATTAGTTTCCTAAGTCATACCTTCAGAGATTTTGACTCAGTAGTTTCAGCTTGGGGCTCTATAATCTTAATTTAAAAAAAAAATTATTATTTATTTATTTTCTAAACATTTTTTTAATTCTTAAAAAAAATTTTTTTAGGGGCGCCTGGGTGGCACAGNAAAAAAAAAATTATTATTTATTTATTTTCTAAACATTTTTTTAATTCTTAAAAAAAATTTTTTTAGGGGCGCCTGGGTGGCACAGCGGTTGAGCGTCTGCCTTCGGCTCAGGGTGTGATCCCAGTGTTATGGGATCGAGCCCTACATCAGGCTCCTCTGCTGTGAGCCTGCTTCTTCCTCTCCCACTCCCCCTGCTTGTGTTCCCTCTCTCGCTGGCTGTCTCTGTCTCTGTCAAATAAATAAAAATAAAATCTTTAAAAAAAATTTTATTTTTATTTATTTGACACAGAGAGAGCACACGCAGGGGAACAGGCAGAGGGAGAAGGAGAAGCAGGCTCACTGGGCAGGGAGTCTGATGAGGGGCTGGATCCCAGGACCCTGGGATCATGACCTGAGCCAAAGACAGATGCTTAACGACTGATCCACCCAGGCACCCCTAAACATTTTTTTAAAAGATTTTATTTATTTATTTGACAGAGAGAGAAAGTGAACAAGCAAGGGGAGCAGCAGGCAGAGGGAGAGGGAGAAGCAGGCCGAGCTCAGAGCCCTGGGATCATGACCTGAGCCGAAGGCAGATGCTTAACCAACTGAGTCACTCAGGTGCCCCTAATTTTTTTTTTTAAGATTTATTTATTTATTTGAGAGAGAGAGAGAGACAGAATAAGCGAGTGAGCACGTATGGTGGGAGGGGCGGAAGGAGCAAATCTTCAAGCAGACTTCCCATTAAGCACAGAGCTTAATGTGGGGCTCGAAACAGGGCTTGATCTCACAATTCATGAGACCATGACCCATGAGATCATGACCTGAGTCAAAACCAAGAGTTGGTAGCTTAACCAACTGAACCACCCAGGTGCCCCCATCCATATATCTTCTTTGAGGAAATGTCTCAAGTCTTTCGCTGTTCAAAATTCACCTAGGTGTCCCTTTTTTCTTTTCAAGTTTTATTTTTATTTAAGTAATCTCTACACCCCATGTGGGGCTCGAACTCACAACTCTGAGCTCGAACGTTGTATGCTCTTTCGAGCCAGCCAGGCATCCCTCTTTTACTGTATTTTAAAAATTTGGTTGTAATAATTTTAATTTACAAGAAAGGCTTTTTTTTTCAATGTTCTGTTTTAAAAAAATATGATCTTGTGGGTGCCTGGGTGGCTTAGTTACTTAACCGTCTGCCTTGGGCTCAGGTCATGATCCCGGGGTCCTGGGATTGAGCCCCACATCGGGCTCCCTGTCCCTGCTCGGTGGGGAGTCTGCTTCTCCCTCTGCCCCTCCCCCCAGCTCATGTGCACCAGCTTTCTCTCTCTGTCTCTGACTCTCTCTCTCAAAAATAAATAAATAAAATCTTTAAAAAATATATGATCTCATTCTTCATAATTATGCAATGCTTTTCTCTCACCATAGACTTTCCTATTAATTTCTTGCTGGTTTAATTGTTTTATTTTCTTTATTTCATATTGGAGACTTATCAAATATATGGGAAACCTTTAATTTTGTTCATATTTAATAGAAGCCATCAAACTAATTAGAAGCTCAATGTGAGTGGGTGACATTTACTGATTAGAAGGGTTCATTATGGGATGATTTGTTCTGAACTGGTTTTTTAATTCAAGTTACCTCCATATTCAAAATTTACAGGTCCTTTCTCTGGGGTGTTTCAGCTTATCTTTTAGTCTTTTTGAGGGGGGCATATAAGACATTGCTAGTGTTATGAAAGATCCTTGGGGAGAGACCACTGGTTATCAATCTTCCTATCTTCTGGCAGCACCTCACCCTAGTACTCCACTATGCCTGGTTATTGAGCCTAGAGGCTCTTGTGTTCATTTCCTCCATAGAGATGGATGGGTTTATAACTACTATTTATACAGACTTTGATTCAATTCCCTTGTTTTTGGCCCCTTTCTTTACCTCTGCCTTCTGTTATACCTGTTACTTCACATTCCAGAGCCTTTCTGGGGTTCTGTTTGGCTTGCTTCTTGTTACTTTCCCCTTCAGTGAACACTTTCTGTGCTCTGTTTAGTCAGTTACCACTGCTCTATCTTTGTCTCCCAACTTAAAATATGATGGCTCTGGGTTAGAGATGTCAAAACCAGAGCTTGTGCTTTTATTTTTTATTTTTGTTTTGCAAAATTTCAGAAAAGGAAGGAAGCAGAAACATCTTTAATCTATCATCCTGTAACTGGAAATTTGTTTAATTTTGTTAATGATGTGGCTTATTATCTCACTGGATAGTTTTGGCTACACACTACTGTAATGACTTTAATATCTTTTGATTTTTATATAAAATAAAGTCCTAATCTCTATGTACTATTAAAAAATCTGAAGAAATTTTCACAAAAAGCTGGTTTCTCTTGGCACTTTAGGCTACTTACAATTTGGCTGTTCAGTCTGTTGGCATTTCAGTGCAAACAGTATTGGTCCCACTTTTCTGTCCTAAGATGCTCTGTTCTTTACATAAACAGCAGGAGAAGCAGTTGTTCTCTTCTACTCTGAGAGTGATTATCTCTTAGTGGCAAGTGTGATTCATTCTCCTGTACATCTTGGAGGAGACTTTATTACTTGTGGGGGATACAGTGCTGGGGAGAGGAGAGCTCCAGCAATGTGTCAGGTATTACACATTCTGGACTGGAATAAAAAGAAGCAACCTCTTCCCCCACTGCAATTTCAAAGCCTGGAAGTAACACCCCACATCTAAGGCTCTGCGAAATCACATTATTCATAACAAGGACCATGATTCATATGAACGGAACAAAATGGAATTATCAAAAATAGATTCTGTAGATTAATCGGCAGCAAAAATATCTTCTGACTTAGCTTATGAATTGGCTATAATCACAGGAAGGACGATTCCATTGAGGTTTTACCATCTTCTCCTCCACCTTGATTGAATAACCTTTATACTTCTCCCATGGTACATCTTTGTAGGTCAGGGTACTTGGAAAACTGGTTTTGACATGATGCCTCCCTCTTTTTTTTTTTTTTTCTCGTTGTCTTTTAAAAATGAGACTTGCTTAAACATACCTTCTGTTAATTGTGTTCATTTAATTGGTCACCTTGAATTATTGAGCATTTGTCATTTTTATGCTTTCTATATTGACCCACTATTATTTTTAGCAATGATGATTATAATAACCTGCAGAGTGGATTATAAGGGCTTTACATCTGATGGAACTTGAATTCCTGCCAGAGCGATTATTTCCTTCAAATATGAGCAATATGATTCCAGTCCTTTTACCTGGGCAGTTTTCTCCTTCTATTGATTTCCTGCCTCTCTAAGAGTAATAAATCCTCTTTTAGGGAGTAGTAAACAGAAAAAGGCAGTTCCAGTTTGATAACTATCATTGTATTATGTATACACACACAGTTTTGAGTAACTAACATTCAGGGAATTGTGTGAGATGTTTTAAGAGATCTAAAGATGGGAACGTCAGATGCTTTCAGCTGCAAGTAACAATGACAGAGGCATATGAAGACATTATTAAATACAAAGACATTTATTATTTTGCTAAAAGTCCAGAGGAAGGCCCGTTCCAGGATTGGTACAGTGGCTCAATAATGCCTTTTAGCTTAGCCATCATCAATGGATTGGCTTTTTCTTAAGGATTATATGTCAATGTTCTAGATATCATGTCCTTTTATAACCACATCTAATGGCAGAAGAATGGCAGCTTTCCTTCATTTACCTCTTTTCATCAGGGAAGAAACTTTATCTCAGAAGTCTGTGGCACATTTCCTTCTAGCTCAGATCAAGTTACGTGTCTTTAGCTTAGCTGAAGGGAAGCTAGAAAATTATCTGTCACTTCCAGTATATATTGTGGAGGCGTGTGTGTATCATTAGACAGAAAACCAATAGTGTCTGACACAAGGAATAAGATGAAATCTCAGTCCTCCCTAAAGAAGTTTGTGTCTCTCTGGGTGGAACAACAAGCTATAACCCTATTACAATTTCTGTGTGGTACTTCCTGGAAACACTCATGGACTTCAAATTAACAATCCCTTTCAGGGGCGCCTGGGTGGCACAGCGGTTAACAGGGCGTGATCCCAGCGTTATGGGATCGAGCCCCACATCAGGCTCCTCTGCTATGAGCCTGCTTCTTCCTCTCCCACTCCCCCTGCTTGTGTTCCCTCTCTCGCTGGCTGTCTCTATCTCTGTCAAATAAATAAATAAAATCTTAAAAAAAAAAAATCCCTTTCAAACTGGCTAAAGAAAACTGTTCCAGAAACTTTTGATTTGGAGTTGCCAAAGCTGTCCTCTTTCAATTTTTAGTCACAAGTCTGTTCTGAGCATCTTTTTCATAAGTGGTGTTAAGAAATGTAGTATCAGTTTACATAATGTGATTATAAGTGATGTTCTCTTTCTCCAAAATGCTCTTGCCCTTCTACCTTCACATGCCCACATCTCATTCATCCTTTGATGAAAGCTAAAAAATAATGCCTCCCATTTGTTTCATTTGTTCAGCAAATATCTGTTGCATGCTTACTATGCCAAGCACTCCACAATTGCTGGGGATACAAAACAGGAGCTCTGACCTCATGGAGCTTACAGTCAGGTGAGGGGAACACTGACAATTAATAATCACAAATGATGAGGAAGAATAAGGTACAAGCAGAGGACAGGCAGGGGTATTTATACTGTTGGTGGGGATAGAAGCAGAGAAGTCTATGTGAAGACTTTTTAAAGATGATACCTTACAGGATGAGTAAGGAATTGGAGAGAAAAAGGGAGGGGAAAGTGTTCAAGGTAAAGAGAATAGTGTATAGGAAACCATGGAAGTGAAAGTGTTAATGAAAGGGCTCTTGAAGAAGGCCTCTTTAACTCCTCCTTCCCCTAAGTAATTTCTGCATTTGATGAACCCCATAGCACTTAATGTACAATTTTTAGACCATAAGATCTGTGAAGGCAAAACATCTGACTTACACAGAGTACTGGGTAAATAGTGCAGCTTCAGAGGAGAGTGAGGCTGTATCTGTATCGATGAAAAATGCTAGCTTAAAACATTAAAATATCTGAAGAGGTGGATTATACCACACTTCTCTTCAAAATGATAGGAAAAGCATCACCTGTGTAGGTGACTACAGAGACCAAAGCAACAGGGAGGAATTGATTCATAAAGTTCTGGAGGAAGTACAAAGTAATTATAGCTCCAATCCTCAGATGTTACTTTAAAAGCTATTTTAGGAAATATAATGAAAACCTGGTATACATCAGAAAGAAAAAAGAGCCACTCACTTTTGTTTACAAGAGGTTTTCTTTTTAAATATTCTCTTAGTATGAGCTGCTCTTTGTGTGCGGCAGGGTTTTGGATTACTGGTGGGGAGGGCCTAACCAGACCTGACAAGCTACTTTTATTTTTATTTTTATTTTTTTAAAGATTTTATTTATTTATTTGACAGAGATAGAGACAGCCAGTGAGAGAGGGAACACAAGAAGGGGGAGTGGGAGAGGAAGAAGCAGGCTCATAGCGGAAGAGCCTGATGTGGGGCTCGATCACACAACGCCGGGATCACGCCCTGAGCCGAAGGCAGACGCTTAACCGCTGTGCCACCCAGGCGCCCCTGACAAGCTACTTTTAAAATCAAATATTAAGGGACGCTTGGGTGGCTCAGTCAGTTAAGCAACTGCCTTCAGCTTGGGTCACCATCCCAGGGTGCTGGAATCATGTCCTACCTCGGGCTCCTTGCGCAGCGGGGAGCCTGCTTCTTCCTCTGCCAGTTGCTCCCCCTGCTTGTGCTCTCTTTCTCTGTCAAATAAATAAATAAAATCTTTAAAAAATGTATTTAAAAAACACACATACACACAAATGTCCATGTCATGACTCAGGTTTTTACCGTTTCATTTCTTGTTTATTATTTCTTTTTTCTTCTTTCATTTTAGAAACATGTTCCAAAATCCTTTTGCCACTTGGCTGAAAAGAACCAAAAGTGAGTAAATTTTGATAGAGAAGGAGGTTTGGGGATATAGCTATTGTCTTGATAGGCCAGAAAACACAGTATTTTAAGTTTTCACGAGAAAGCTCCCTTTAATTTATTCCTCTCCTTAATTCTAGTTTAGCAATTCATCACTGGGTTTGAGAAGGCACTTGTTTGATCCTGCCATTTCTATAGCTAAGTAAATAATAATTCCCAAATAATGAGCAAATATATATAAATGTGTTGTGTGAACGGTAAGACACTATATACAAATGTAAGGATTTATTTTATCATTAACTTGGGAAGTTTTGTTTTTTGTTTTTTGAGAGAGAGAGAGAGAGAGATAAAGGGAGCTCGGGCTCTGGGGGGGCTGGTGGGGGAGGGCAGAAGGAGAGGGAGAAAGAATCCCAAGCAGGCCCCACGCCCACTGCAGAGATTGAAGCTGGCTGATCCCACAACCCTAAGATCATGAACGGAACTGAAATCAAGTCAGATGTCTAATCAACTGAGCCACCCAGGCACCCCAGAAGTATTTTTGACAGTTATTATTATTATTTTTAAGTAACCTCTACTCCCAACATGGGGCTTTAACTCACCACCCCGATATCAAGAGTTGCATGCTCTGCTGACTGAGCCAGCCAGGTTGTCACCCCCCACTTTTTTTTGATACTCGTTTTTTGAAGTGACCTCCTCAAGGGCAGAGATTACTTTTTTGGATGCTGTCTCATAGTATGGTGAGGTGTGGATGCCAAATTCTCTAATTTGGTCATTCTTACTCTTCTATTAATACACTTTATTTTTAAAAAGTTTTAAATTTACAGAAAAATTGAGCAGACAGTACAGAAAATCCCCATATAACCTCTCCTTCCCCAGTTACCTTTATTATTGTTAGTATGATACAACATTTGTTACAATTAATGAACCAATATTGATACACTGTAATTACTAAAGTCCATATTCATTCAGTTTTGGTGGGTTTTTTTTTTTTTTTTTTTTTTTTTTTTTTTTTTTTAAGGCTTTTTTTTTTTTTTTTTTTNTTTTTTTTTTTTTTTTTTTTCTCTTCCAGGATCCCATTCAGCTTAAAACCTACACTGAGCTGTCATGTTGTATCTACACACACTTAGTTGCAATGTCTCCTTAGGTTCCTCTTGGCTGTGACATTAACCTTCATTTCTGGGGTCATAAACTGGGTTGAAATCTGATGAAAGTTATGGATCCTTTCCACAGAAAAGTGCACATGCTTCAGATATCTAATGTAAGGGAGGTCCACCCATAACAGATTCAGAAGCCCAGCTCTAGGAGGAAAAGGTGATCTTTAAAATATTCCCTCCCCCACATTTGGGCTCAAGGTCAGGCTCTACCTCCAGTTTGTTGGGTGACCTTTTTGCATAGCTGTCCTACTTGGGCCTCAGTTTCACCATCTGTGAAATGAAGGGTTTGGTTTACACGATGTCCAAATCCTTTTCTATCACAGTAGATGGTGGGCGTCACCTATAGTTGTCTGCATCAGAGAAACAAAGGCTAATAACAGACCAAGCCAGGTCAGGTCAGGGAAGTGGATGGGCTTTATCAATAGAGAGGTTGCAGAAGTTCAATGGGGGAAAAGGCAAAACCTAGGTTCCACTTTATGGCTTTGTGGATTTTCTAAGTCATTTCCTTCCTCTGAGCTTCAATTTCCTCATCATCTGCAAAAATGTAGAGGCTCTGCTTCTCGTAGTTATGAAACTCCTGGAAGCAACAGTGGACAATATACCTAGTAAGATATTGCGTGAGGAATTATGATAAGAAAAAAGATGGAGTAGGTGGATGAGAGCACGGGTGAAGGGCGGATTTAAGGAATGCGAGGGAAGGCTGAGGGCTCTGGAGATAAGGAACTTAGCCCACACCTTAGGGCTATCGGACCACACCCTCAGAGAGCTGGGGTCAATTCAACCTACGTGCCCGCCCCGCCTCCTCTCTCCCCTTCCTTCCCTTCCCCTCCTCTCAGGCTGCAGCGTGCCACACTATTCATGGCAGTCACAGTGCGACGCTTTCCACCGCGCAAGGGCCGCGCGCGCTCTCGTGCCGCCACCTCACTGCCATTCCTGCCTGCCCTTGACTTCCTCCGATTGGTTCTCACGTAAGTGACGTAAGTGCTCCTTATTCCACCCACATCACTTTCCAGGGTTCCGCCCCGCCTCCTCCTTGCTTCTCCCGACTCGCGTGGCAACCTAAGCTGCCCTCGTCTCTGTTGCGCTGGAGGAGCCGGGAGAGCAAGCTAAACCAGGAAGGCGCCGTCTTGTGGCGCGCACGCGCACGCACGCACGCACCCGCTCAGACACACACTACAGTTCCGCCACCCTCCGCTTCTCTCACCCCAGTCTCGGTGCCGGGTGCTGAGAAGGGAACGGCGCTAACCTTGGGAACCTCTAGCACACCCCTGGCTGCTTCCGACACCGCCATCCTTCTTTTCCCAGCCTCGGGCCTCGCTCGGTGCTAGGCGACTCTGCGGGGAGGCGGCGGCTACCGCTGCCTGTCTGTGGGGAGGAGTCCTGCCCTGCAGCCTTGCTCCGCCGCCGGGCCGTAAAGGGTCCGAGAGTGCTGGGCGCCGATCCTTCCTCTCGCCTTTTTCGTCAGCCGCTTGGAGCAGCGTCGGTCCGGGAGGTTTCTGGGCTGAGGCGGCGGCAGCTCCTCCGGCTCCATCATGTCCGCGGGCGGAGACTTCGGGAATCCGCTGAGGAAATTCAAGCTGGTGTTCCTGGGGGAGCAGAGCGGTNGCGTTTGAGGCTACAGTTCCGCCACCCTCCGCTTCTCTCACCCCAGTCTCGGTGCCGGGTGCTGAGAAGGGAACGGCGCTAACCTTGGGAACCTCTAGCACACCCCTGGCTGCTTCCGACACCGCCATCCTTCTTTTCCCAGCCTCGGGCCTCGCTCGGTGCTAGGCGACTCTGCGGGGAGGCGGCGGCTACCGCTGCCTGTCTGTGGGGAGGAGTCCTGCCCTGCAGCCTTGCTCCGCCGCCGGGCCGTAAAGGGTCCGAGAGTGCTGGGCGCCGATCCTTCCTCTCGCCTTTTTCGTCAGCCGCTTGGAGCAGCGTCGGTCCGGGAGGTTTCTGGGCTGAGGCGGCGGCAGCTCCTCCGGCTCCATCATGTCCGCGGGCGGAGACTTCGGGAATCCGCTGAGGAAATTCAAGCTGGTGTTCCTGGGGGAGCAGAGCGGTGAGTGCGCGGCTCCCCCACTCCTGGCAGCCGGCCGCAGCTTACCCGCACCGCCCCCAGTGCGGCCCTTCTGTCCGCGAAGGCTCTACCGGCCTCGCGTTCGCGCTCGGTGTTAGCCCACAGCCCTGCCTGGTGTTTGCCGACCCCTCTTAGCCACCAGCTCCTCTTCGTCTTAATTTGTCGGTCAGATTTTGATCCTTCCGTCCCCGGCTCCGACGTCTCTTTTCCCCGCAGCCCGGGCCTTTCCCGTCGATCTGCCACCCCCCGCCCCCGCCAGTCCTCACCCCGCCCAGCCCGCTGTCCATGTCCATCCCTTTCTTCCTCCAGTCTCCGTCGTCTCACCAACCGTGGCCCCCTTCTTTGAGCCCCACCCTTATTCTTGGCTTTTATCCCAGTTCGTCAGCTCTGTGAAGGCCCACCCCGGGAAGCCCCACTCCGGGGAACCGACCCCCTTCAACCTTGGACAAGGAGGGTGGGGGGATTAGGGCGTTGTTTTCCCTGGAGGCTTGGCCCTGGGAGGTGCGGATTTGGGGGGGGGGGAGTCGTAGAAATTTTGGATTGTTTTCACTTGGGTGGGGAATTAGTTTGGGTTATGGAGACTATATGTCTGGATTGGAGGCGACTTGAGGATGAAGTGGTTGGGGAGTAAAAGGGGTGGCGGCGGCAGTGGCGATTTTTGCTTCTTGGCTTAGGTTGTAGCTTATTGGAAAACCTCATCATCTTCTCATGACTTTGATCCCTGACAATTCTTTTGGCACTGTTGATGCTTTCCCGATCTCTGCCAGATGCTATGTCATGATCGTTTTACTTGGAATTTTTCACATCTCACCTCTCCTTTCTTCTTTCAACATGAAGCAGTGTCTGATTCTCTTTATGGTGGTGCAAACAGGAATTACTGGAGAAATGTTAATTATTCCATTTCTTCTGAGTGTTTTCCAATTGTATATTCAGGATTCCTGTGAGAGAAGGCCTGATAATAACGAACATCTTTGTTTTGTAGGATTTCCTTTGGGGCTAGAGAGTAATGGAGTAGAGTAGAATAGATTTATCATCTAGTTATCTAAGTTAGATTTCAATATGTAATACCGTTTTGGCTAAATGACCCTTTTTGCTTAATATTCCATAGTATGGGATGAGTGGAATGATCTTACCTGCTCAGGCTTCTGCTGTTGCTTACTTTGTATTATATCTAAGATCCTGGTTTTATGATGGCTTTCTCTAAAGTTACTTCTAGTGATGATTCCAATTTTATGCTGAATTATGTCAGTTGACACTGGACGATGTAGAGATTATCGTCCTCCTTTGTTTTTCTCACATTTTTCATGACCGTCTTTAAAATTCAGGCATTGAGAGGTTAGTTCCTCCCAAGTCATCAGACACTGAGTTAACTGCTAGGCACCTTAGGCTGTGGAGAAGACAATTTTTGATTGGAAAGCAGATAACTGTTAGAAATTCAGAGCTTTTACCACTACCTTGAACTGTTTATACTAATGTATATGGCATTAAAATAGATCAGTGTTAGTTGCAAAATTGCTTCCAGTTGGAGCTGAGAAATCATTTTTCCCTTTTCAGTATATAATCTTTACCTCCTCCCTCCCTACCAAGGAAAAATACAGTCTTCTTTTGCTTATGAATTTTCCTGAAGCAAGTATAAGCTTGTTTCTTGAAGTAACTTGGTGAGACCTATGAGGGTGATCCAACTCTAGGTATTTTATGGCAATTTCAGGACAATGCCATGCATAAAATAAAGGGTATTGGTCATTATTGATAAATAGGATCTAAAGTGCTTATTGTGCACTCTAGGGATGTTATTGCTGGCCTTATGTTGTGATGCAGAGCTATTTAGTTTGCATGAAAAAATCCATTAATCTCTGTCCTAGGAAGATTTTAGTATGAGTAGTGATCATAACTTAAGTACTGCAGGTTTCCTTTGAATTTGAGTATTTATATTCTAATTCACATTGCAGAGTTTGGTGGCTTCTCATTTTTTTTCAGAATGGTTTTAGGTTTACAGAAAATTGAGAAGATCGTGCAGAGGGTTCCCACATAGCCCCACCCAGTTTTCCCAGTATTCCTCAGTATTAACATCTACATTAGTATGGTATATTTGTTATAATGAGTGAACCAATATTGATACTAACTAAAGTCTATAGTTTATTCAGATTTCCTTAGTTTTTATCTTTTTTTTTTTTTTTATGTTTTAGCATTCAGTTCAGGATACCACATTACAGTTAGTGGTTGTGTCTCTTTAGGCTTCTCTTAGATTTTTTTTTTTAAGGATTGTGTTTACATGCTTTTTAACTCTGTGAAACTGTGAGGTCAGTTATCTTTTAAGGCTATTGTATTGCCAGGTATTGCCATCTGAGCTTTGACAATGAAAGATTGATCTTTGTTTTCATGGGCAGTGTGTGTAGTTTTCTTATGCCTTAGTAAAGGTCTGTAGAAACCGTGTCATCTTGATGTAACTCTTCATGAATTATTCATTTTTAGGTTTTAGAATTCCACAATTCAGCTTTCAAAAATTAATCTGTGGCAAAGCATTTACCACATGTATAATTCTTACTTGTATGTGTGTGTTTGTCTTATTCACAGCAGAATGCAAGTCCCATGAAGATTAAAACTTATTTTTTTGTTAATTGTATCCCCAGTGCCTAGCATACCAGGCTCATAGTAGGTACTCAGAAATATTTGGTAAATGAGTGGTGGTTGAATCTACTAGGGACCAAAGCTGGTAGTCTTTATCAGTCTTTCCTATGGTGGACTCTGTGTTCTTAACCCTTACGCTATTAATAGTTTAACAATAACATTTTATACTTACATTATTTGATTGTATGCAGGGATACTCTAAATGCTGGAGGGAGCAGGGAACCCAGTAATTTATAGGTCGCTTCATTTTGCTTAAAAAAATAGAACCAGGATTTTGCACTTTTTTTTTGAGTTGAGCAAAATTAGTTTTGTTTAAAGATATTGTTAAATTATTTTTTATTAGTATAGCACCTAAAAGTGTGTCAAATGACATTAAAGACATGTTCAAGGAACTGATTTGGCGTTTAGTAGACTTCTGTTTAGCTTATCAAAAATTAAGGGTCTGTTTCTGTTACAAAGATGAGTTGTTTCAGTATATGAAGCTTCAGATTGAGTTAATGACATTAGTGTTGGTACACTTTACAAACTCTTAGGGTTTCTTTATATTTCAGTAGTATATCTGGTTTAATTAAGGGGTGTTGAAATACACAGTTTAAATATGAAGTTTCCTTGAGAAATCTCTTTTGTTTCTACCTCTGGCTACTGTCTTGAAATGCAGACGCACTTTTAGGAATGCCGTCCATGGTTTATAGTAGAAGATATTACTACAAACAAATGTTACAAAATAGGGTTACAAATTTGGAAATGTAATCTCAGGTAGAGGCACATACCTGGCCTAGTACTGCTTATTTTTTCACTTTATGTTACCCTTTTTACATCAGTTCTTTTGAATTAAAACATGGTAGGTAGGGAAAATGTGTCTTACCATCAGAGATCAGGAGTATTGAACAGTTTACATGGGCTAGATCAGCGATCTTAAAATTTTTCTTTTCAAGATCCCGTTACCTGTTAACTGTTTTACAAATTGTTGAGGCCCCTCAAGAACTGTTTATATGGTTTATACCAGTATTTACTGTATTGAAAGTTAACATTTAAAAATAATTTAATTCATTTAAAAATAATAGTATTAAATCCATTACATCAAAGAACCATTTTCCAAACAAAAAATTTAGTGAGAGAGGCATTGTTTTACATATTTGCAGATCTCTCTCTTTTTTAAATGATTTTATTTATTAGAGAGAGAGTACAAGTAGGGGGAACAGCAGGGAGAGGGAGAAGCAGGCTCCCGCTGAGCAGAGAGCCCAACTCAGGTCTTGACCCTGGGACCCCGGAACCATGACCCAAACCAAAGGCAGGTGCTTAACTGACTGAGCCACCTAGGCGCCCCTGCAAATCTCTGAAATGTCTTTGACTTACTAGAAGGCATCCAGATTCTCATAGATCCTTCTGCATTCTGTCTGTTGTAATATCACATATCATATAGACTTTGGGAAACTCCACTGTATACTCACGAAAGAATGAGAGTGAAAAAAGCCAAATGACATATTAATATTATGAAAATGGTTTGACTCCCAGAGTGTAGTGGACCCCCTGCTGAAGGGTCCTGGGAATCCTGGCAGTCCATGAGCCACACTTTAAGACTGTTAGATGGTATTAAGCCGTTTGTACCATGAAGCTTCATATTGCAAGTTAGGGCAATCAAGAAGAATGTTTTCCATACCTGGTTTTGGAGCCTTAAAACTAAACAGTAGAGCTAGTGGTTAAGAGCACCTAGTCTGGGTTTTATATTTTAGCATTGACCGCTGACTTTGGACAAATTATTTGACCTCAGTTTCCTTATTTACAAAATAAAATAGGAACTATCATATAGAGTTATTGTGAAGATTAACCATTTAGAAGAGTGCCTGGCACGTGGAAAGTTCTTGGTAACTATTTTAGTTTAACAAAATTTTTAAAAAATAAAATATTTATTTTTTTCCTTAGATTTTATTTATTAATTTGTCAGAGCGAGAGAGAGCCTTGTGACTTTTTGTGATAGGCTTTTATTGGCTGGGCTGTTGCTATGCAAGGAGGAAATCTTCCTTCTGGGATAGTAAAGTATGTTTCTCCATGTTGGAAATGCAAGGTAAGTCTTTTCCTGGTAGGTCTGTAAAGGACTACGGTGAATGGTATGGCATGAGAGCACCCCCTTCCGGCCTCCTGACTCCATTTTAAATGAGGTTTCTGTTATTTTTTTCCCCCTTTACATTAAGATCTTTCTCTGAAAACCAGGAGCCCAAACCTGAAGGTAACCAGCTAAATATTTAGGTCAAAAGACCAGGGGTCATTAGGTGAAACTTGTAACTAATGGGCTTGTTTCCTGATCTTATGTAATTGCATTTCTACCTCTCCAGAGGCATTTATCCATGTGCAGCAGGTGGTATTTGCTATTGCACAGATACCTCCTTGTTCAGCAAGTAGGTAATCAGGGACTATGTCGTTAACTCTCCTAAAGTTAGGGAGAGATTTCTGATGATGCATTCCTTGGCTCTTACTCCAACCCGAGGAGAAAGCTCTCCCTATGTAGGCAAAGCTGGAGTCATATAGTCCTCCTGCAATTTCCTTTTTGAGGCAGCTGTGGAGGTTTTATGGGGTGAATCAGTGGCAGGTTTATGATTTATTATGGATGTTAACAGGGACAGTTAAAAGTCCCAATAAGCACTGATGTCCAGTTTGGCAGCTATGTAAACATTTGTATGCCCATGGTAAATGCCATCTACTGGAGGCAAAAATGAAACCAGGTGGAATGCAGAGGACTCCAGCTACAGTATGGTTGTTGGTAGATCCATTAGTTGGAATATCCTGATTGACCTTTTCAAGCCAGGGATCAGAAGAATTGGGATGACATTCTGTGAGCTACAATCCCATACTAAAGGGGTCTTTTCTAAAAGTCTTGCAAAAAGGAATTAGCCCATTTGTATTTCTCTTGAGTGCAGAGGAGCAGATCATTGGAGAGATTGCCTACAGATAAGACCAAGGTATCTCTGACATCATGAACAGATTGGAGTTTCTGGTGATGGATCCAGCAGTCAGAAAGTTTTCCCCCTTTTGCAGTAGATTGAGAAATGTTGGTAAGACCATTGTCTTTCCAAAAAAAGAGAGGGAGAAATGAGCTAAGAAGCAGCAGCAAGAAAAAAGTGTATAGGCCTGGTTCAGTCATCTTGGAAAAGCTGTCTCCTTCATCGGTCATGTGCTTCAACTCCTGGAAGTCTTTCAGGACACCAGTTAGTGTGCAGGTCCAGTCAGGCTTTGGTGCTTTCTTTATTTTATTTTTTTTTTAAGATTTTATTTATTTATTTGACAGAGATAGAGACAGCCAGCGAGAGAGGGAACACAAGCAGGGGGAGCGGGAGAGGAAGAAGCAGGCTCACAGCGGAGGAGCCTGATGTGGGGCTCGATCCCACAACGCCGGGATCACGCCCTGAGCCAAAGGCAGACGCCCAACCACTGTGCCACCCAGGCGCCCCTGGTGCTTTCTTTAAATGTGATACATGAATCCAAGAATCGGTGCTTGGAGTTTGATGGCACAAGGTAGTACAAGGGTTGGTTAACAGTATCTGATAAGGGCCTTTCCAGTGGAGTTGAAGAGAGTCTCTTTGGAGATGTCTTTACCATTAGATGAGATCTCCAGGCTGTAGATTATTACATCTGATGCTTTCATCATCCAGGACTGCACTGTGGAAAGATTTTCCTACCAAGTATGATTGTTCTCTATGGATTTGATTAGGTTTTTGCAAAACTGAAGTATATTCCCTTTTATCAGCCGTAGATCAAAGGAAGTAGGGGCTAGGTGCATAGGGCATGCTGCTGCAAGGAGAACAAATTCTCATTGAACTTACATGACAATATATATATATTGTCATGAAAATCTAGAATACTAAGAGATTCAGAATTCTGGAGGGATCAAGTAAGGGAAAAAAGATAAATGCTTCAGTTTTTGTTGCAAAGATACACATTACGAGATTGCTGTAAGTTATAGATTACTTAAACAAGAGGAGGGGGAAAGGGGGGTCCTTTAAATCTGGAAACAAAAACATTAAAGTAATCATTGTTCCATTCGAGTTTTAGAAATTTTCATTCAGTACAGTGTTAGATCTTAGTTACCAAAAACCAAAATTCTAGAGTACTTATCGAATTCCTTTTTCATGAATCTCTTTGAGGATGAACATTTTTTGTAAAACTATCAGAGTAAAACAGTAATTGTAAAAGATGAAAAACTAATTAAGTTTTTTTTTTTTTTTTAATTTTTATTTATTCGACAGAGATAGAGACAGCCAGCGAGAGAGGGAACACAAGCAGGGGGAGTGGGAGAGGAAGAAGCAGGCTCACAGGCAGAGGAGCCTGACGTGGGGCTCGATCCCAGAACGCCGGGATCACGCCCTGAGCCGAAGGCAGACGCTCAACCGCTGTGCCACCCAGACGCCCCTATTTTATTTATTTTTTAAGATTTTATTTATTTGTCAGAAAGGAGGAGCAGCAGGCAGAGGGAGAAGCATCCCTGTTTTACTTTTTTGAAGGATTTTATTTATTTGTCAGAGAGAGAGTGAGAGCACAAGCAGGGGGAGCTGCCAGCAAAGGGAGCCTGGTGTGGGACTCATTCCCAGGACCCCGGGATCACGACCTGAGCCAAAGGCAGACGCTTGCTTAACTGAGTGAGCCACTCAGGTGTCCCTGTGATGTACGTTTTAAAATGATGACTGGTAACATTATACTGGAACATATCAGAATTTTAAGAATTTCATTATTTTTGAAACATGTTAACATATGCCTATACAAATACAGTGTAAAGGCTCAGTATTATTTTTTTTTTGCTTTTTATTTTTATTTTATTTAAATTCAGTTAATTAACATATAGTTATTATTAGTTTCAAAGGTAGAGTTCAGTGATTCATTGGTTGTATATAACACCCATTGCTCATTACGTCCTGTGCCCTCCTTAATGTCCATCACCCAGTTACCCCATTCTTAAATTCCACATATGAGTGAAATCATGATAATTGTCTTTCTCTGATTGACTTATTTCACTTAGCATAATAATCTCCAGTTCCATCCACATTGCAAATGGCAAGATTTCATTTTTTTGGATGGCTGAGTAAAATACCATTGTGTGTGTGTGTGTGTGTATGTGTGTATATATATATATATACACACACACCACATCTTTATCTGTTCGTCTGTCGGTGGACATCTGGGCTCTTTGCATAGTTTGGCTATTGCGACATTGCTGCTATAAACATTGAGGTGAAGGTGCCCCTTTGGATCACTACATTTGTATTTTGGGGGTAAATACTTAGTAGTGCAGTTGCTTGGTTGTAGGGTAGCTCTATTTTTAACTTTTTGAGGAACCTCCATACTTGCATTCCCACCAGCCGTGTTATGAGGGTTCCCCTTTCTCCACATTCTTGCCAACATCTGTAGTTCCTGACTTGTTAGTTTTAGCCATTCTGACCAGTGTGAAGTGGTATCTCACTGTGATTTTTATTTTGTATTTCCCTGATGCTGAGTGATGTTGAGCATTTTTTCATGTGTCTCTTGGCCATTTGTGGATATCTTTGGAGAAATGTCTATTCATGTCTTCTGCCCATTTCTTTACTGTATTCTTTGGGTGTTGAGTTTGATAAGTTCTTTATAGATTTTGGAGACTATCTCTTTATCTGATATGTCATTTGCAAATATCTTCTCCTATTCTGTCAGTTGTCTTTTGGTTTTGTCAATTGTTTCCTTTGCTGTGCAAAAGCTTTTTATCTTGATGAAGTCCCAATAGTTCATTTTGCCTTTGTTTCCCTTGCCTTTGGAGATGTGTCTAGCAAGAAGTAGCTGCGGCCAAGTTCACAGAGGTTGCTGCCTGTGTTCTCCTCTAGGATTTTGATGGATTCCTGTCTCACATTTAGATCTTCGATCCATTTTGATTTTATTTTTGTGTATGATGTAGGGAAGTGGTCCAGTTTCATTCTTCTGCATGTGGCTGTCCAATTTTCCCAACACCATTTGTGAAAGAGACTCTTTTTTCCCATTGGATAATCTTTCCTGCTTTGTCAAAGATGAGTTGAACATAGAGTTGAGGATCCATCCATTTTTAAAGCATACGTACCATAAAACAGCTATTTTACCTAAAAACTCTTATTCCACTTTCACTCATCTATCTGAAAAATTTCATAACTAACAATTAGATTTAGGTTACAGAAACTTCATGAGACATTAGTCAGAGTCAGCTATCAAATTTCACAGCAGAGATAACATGAACTTATTTGACTAATAAACCCAGGTGGAATAAAAGTTGCATGTTTGTATTATATTCAGTGTTGATAACTCTGAGACATGTCTGTCTTAATTAAACCAACAGACTTGTCAAAAACAACAAAAAGCCCCCAACAAACTTAAACTAGATTTTATTTATCAGAGATTATCCCAGATTATGTGAACTTGAAACACATTTGGGTTAGTTTACTTCATCTTTATAAGCACTTATTTTTTTTTAAGTCAGTTAATTTTGGCAATATCATCCAGAGGTAGAAAAGTGTCATGTGTATATATAGATACACATAAACATACAGATACAAAAATCTTATACAGCTTTTATTTTAAAAAAAGATCTTAGCCTTGGGTTGCCTGGGTGGTACATTTGGTTGAGTGCCCAACTCATGGTTTCCACTGGGATCATGATCTCCAGGTTGTGGGATAGAGCCCTGCATAGAGCTCCGCACTTAGCCCTGAGTCTGCTTGTTCTCCTCCCTCCCCTTCTGCTCTTCCTGCTCCCTCCCCATGCTTGGGGTGCGCGGGTTCCCTCTCTCTCTCAAATAAATAAATAAATAAAATCTTTAAAAAAATCTTATCCTTTCAAAAAACTAAAAAGAATACAAAATACAAAACTAAAAAGAATAGCTGGATCTAAATTGTGTTTCTGGCAGATGGACTAATAATCTAAGTTAACCTGCTCAGGTGGCCAAAGTATTTTTTTTTTTAATGAAATACTTTTATTTGCATGCTGTAAGGATCCTTTTAGAGCTGTTTTTGAAGTCATTTTGTCTTTTAGACACTTCTGCATACCAAAGAAAGGATGCATTCCATTGTCTCTGAGAGATTTGGGATCTGCTTTCTTAAGAGTGCCCCTTAACATGGATTTATTTAAGTCAGAGCTTCCCCCAAATGGCCATTACAATTTCAAATTACCCAAAAGTTTACCTATTTTTTCAGAAAGGCACAAGGTGCCGGTCCAAGGACCGTGTGGAATCTGTCTTGTCTTTGGATATCTTAACTACGAGGAGTGCTGTTTCCCAACAGCTGTTCTAAAACACTGGAATCACGTGTCTTCCCCCTTTTGAACAGGATGCATTTCTTACATGAAGCTTCAGCAAACAGAAATGGAACAGAAATAGAAAAGAGTACTCACTAGGGTAATCCCTTCATAAAAACAAAAAGGAAAAAGCTTAAAGGATTTTTAGCCAGAGAGCTTAAATGCGAAGATAGCAGAGCTTGGATCCAGGAGAGACCCTCAGACTTTGGGGTCATTGAGAAAGCAGTGAACCCTGTGGGTTCTGTGGGTACCAACACTTGTTTGCTCACCAGCCTTGGAGTTGTTGGGGGCTTCTCTGGATCGTACTTCTGATCATCAAATAATATTGACTCAAAATAAAACAGCCAGTTATTTTATCAGCAAAACCGGTTTATTTGGGAATAGTAGAGGAATTGCAATTCAGGACAAGCTAGTCATGGTAAACCATAGGCAAGTCTGGAGAGCAGAGGGGAGGGGAACATTCTTTTATAGAGGTAAGGAAGGAGTTTGGGACAGCTGCTATAAACAAAAAGTCTGTTGGAATAAATTGTGAGTTGAAAGTGTAGTGGCTTTTCATTGGCTGAGTTGACAGTCTCTTATTGGCTGGGCTGTTGCTCTTGCCATCATCCTGCTGGGGTAGTAAAGTAGGCTTCTTGTTGGGATTGCAATGTTTAAGTCTGTTCCTGTTGGGTCCGCTGCAAAGGCTTGCAATGAATGGTATTGTGTAAGAGCTCCCCCTTCTGGCCTCCTGACTCCATTTTAAGAGAGGTTTCTTTTATTTGGTTTCAAAAAATCTAAAATATTTCTAAATGATTTACATGGCCCACATTGCATAATATGGCTCCTCTCCATCTGTCCATTCTTACTTTGAGCATATCTCCCACCATCTCTCTGTGTTTCAGTCACACTGGCCTTTTTTCAGTTGTTGTAACTCTTCGCTGATCTCTGTCTTGTTACAGACTCCCCCTTCCCCATTGCCTGGTTAACTCCATTGTATCCTTAAGGTTTTCACTTCAAGTCACTTCTTCAAAGAAGTCTTTGCTGACTTCCTCAGAATAGGTTTCCATTCCTTATACTAAGGACCGTTAAAATTTCTGTTCTACATTTGTTCTGTAAGTTCTACAGGGGTAGTAATCATGGATTTCTTGTTCCTTACTGTATTCTAAGCACATTGCAATGTTTGACATGTAGCAGAAGCTCACTAAATATATTTGAATAAGTAAATCATTTATGATTTTTTTCCCTACTTAGTTTCAGAAAAGCCTTAAGGTTACTTACAGTAATAAATACACATAAAAGAAGATGATTAAAGATTTATTTATTTGAGAGTAGCGGGGAGGGGCAGAGGGAGAGAGGGTATTAACTCTGCACTGAGCATAGAGCCCATTGTGGGGCTCTGTCTCATGCCCCTGAGATCATGACCTGAGCTGAAACCCCCGAGTGGGATGCTTAACCAACTGCACCATCCAGATGCCCCAAAAGAATATAATTAAGAGAAAAATGAAACAAAACGAAAAATCTAACTTAGGAGGAGAAAAGTTTGATATGCCAAGTATCTGGTATGAAACTGGAGTCAGTCAGTGGCTTAAGTTGAGGAAAATGATGACTTGGAAAAGGCCATTGGATTTATCAGGAGTTAACTGGTATTTTTAGAAAGTAGTTTCAGGGCACCTGGCTGGTGCAGTAGGTGGTGCGTATGACTCTTGATCTTGGGGTTGTGAGTTTAAGCCCCACATTGGGTATAGAGATTAGTTAACAATAAAACCTTAAAAAAAAAGTAACAAAATGAAAAGTAGTTTTAGTAAGGTTTTGAAGAGTCAAGAAGAATTCAGAAGTAAGCAGTAGATATAAATAACATTTGAAAAGTGAATTTGTGATTTAACCAGATACGTGTCTGGGTTCTTAAAATATTACTTTTAACTTACTATTTTGGAAAATTTTATTTACTTAATTTGTTGTACAGTAAACTGCCCAACATGGGGCATGAACTCACGCCCCTGAGGTCAAGACTTGGCATGCTCTGCCGACTGAGCCAGCCAGTTGCCCCTATGGAAAATTTTAAACGTACAAAGAAGCAGAGGAAATACAGTCAAGAGCCCATAAACTATTACTCAGCTTCAATAATTATCAACTCATGACTTACTCATCTATAGTACCTATTGCCTCCTCCACACCAAAGTGGGTTGAAGTAAATCCCATATATCTTGTCGTTGTAAATATTTTTTTATGACTGCTTAAAGATGAGAACCTTCTTATTGGTACGTTTTTAACATTCATGGATACAGTTTCCCACAGAAGCCTTTACTTCTAGGATTCTTCTTTCTTTTTTTGAGAGAGAGAATATGCGTGTGCAAGCTGGGTGGGGTGGTTGGCAGAGGGGAAGAGAGAATTCTGAGCAGCGCTGGGCATGGAGCCTGACCCAGGTGCCCCTGCTTTCCTTTCTATTACATGTTTTTTGAGACTTAGTATTTCAGGATCTCTAGATCATCACTATCCAATTGAACTTTTGCGGTGATGGCACTGTTCTATATTTGTGCTGTTTAATATGGTTTGGTAGTTCAACTGAGAAACTGATTTCTAAATTTAATTTCATTTCGATTCATTTTATTGTAAGTAGCCTCGTGTGACTAATTAATCCTGGATCTAGATTTAACCATTCTCTTAAAACTGAAGCATATTCCTTCAGAAATTTACTCATGTACACTTCAAATTATCTACATAATTAAGGTTAAATTGATTATAATAGGGAAATAGAGAATGTGATGATGCTTAGATTTAGACAGATTTTAGGGCACTTCTGGACTAAAGATATTTTAATTTGTAGTATTTAAATCTGCATAAAATCTGCTGTTAGGTCCTTTAGATCTCTGTCCTTGGTATTTAGCATAATGTCCTTCATATAGGTGACCATAAAATAATGAATCTGTCCAGTCATTAGGAAGCTGAATACGTCTTTCTTCTTTTTTTGTTTTTGTTTTGTTTTGTGTCTGGTTTTTTGGGGCTCTAGGTAAGGAGGTCTTTCTTTAAGGTGACAGAAGCATCATCACATTGACATTGAGTAAATAGGAAAAAACTAGATGACTACTAAAGTCACTACTCATTTGTAAAACTTTATCAAGTTGTGTAATATGAAACATTTCTTTCTTTTGGCCTGTGAAACTTTTACACCTAATATGATATGGGGGAAAAGTCTTAGAGCAGGAGTTGGGAGAACTGAACTGTGTGGTCTTTGCTCTGCCACCTTAAAAATTATGTGTTTTTAAAAAGAGTTCACTTTAACTTCTCTATGCCTCATTCCTTACATGTAAAATGAGAAGAATCTCTCCATCCCCGTATGTAGTATGGACTGCATGGATGGTCCTTGACTGTTTCCACCCACCACCTTAATGTTAGCACTCTCATTTATTTCTACATATTTAATATTCACAAAGCTTCCAGAAATTGAAAGTAGTTACTTCCCACAAAAAAAATTGAGTACATTTAGTTTTAAATGAAGCATTCCTTTTGTACTCTCAAAATTCTTTAGTTGAACTTAATTTCTCTCCAAAACTTTGTACATTTGTTTTTAAAACCCGTAACAGTGAAATAATTACTCTTTTATGTAAACAGACTAAATAGTTACTTCAACCTCAATCTGATTGATCTCTCTCTCTCTCTCTCTTTTTTTTTTTTTTTTTAAGAGAAGGGGGGTCAGAGGGAATGGGAGAGAGAAAATGTCAGGTAGGCGCCATGCCCAGTGCAGAGCCTGATGAGGGGCTCAGTCTCACAATGAGATCATGACCTGAGTCAAAAGCAAGAGTTGGATGCTTAACCAGCTGAGCCACTCAGGTGCCCCTGATCAATATTATTTTAAATACTATGATAATTTAGTTTTATTTTTCAGAATTTTTGGTTTATAGCCTCCAATAAATTTCTGTTGTTTAAGGCAGTCAGTTTGTGGTATAACAAGCAGCCCTAGCAAAGTAATACGGTGCTCAATATCCCTTTGCAACCGAATATAGAACTCCATATAACACCTCCTGACAACTGTACTGGAAAATGTATTTCTTGTCAAACCACTAAATTTTTTTGAGTAGTCAAGACTACCTTAATTTTGTGAGTAAATCTGTGTTTTATGGTTTCCTGACACTAATATTTTGTTTGCATACAAAATAATGTCAACTGACATTTGATTACTAACTACATACCAGGCCCTGTTTTAAGTACCGTACAATCCTAACTAATTTAATCCTTAAAACCAGCCCTATTAAGCTCTTGGAGAAATGGTTGATCTCAGGCCTGGGGCAGGGAAAATACAAAATGAGCCTGGAGTGTCTTCTGGTTTCACAAAGTAGGGAAGTGTTTAAGAAAGAATGGGGGCTTATTGAAAGGGCACAGGAACCAATGTGAAAGAGCACCCAAAAGAGAAAGTTGGGATAATTTGAGCAAAATAAATAGTAATGATATTACATTATAACCCACAGTATTAATCATCTGTAGTTAAATAAATAAGAACCACTCTTCCTTATAGAAGAATTCTAGTTAATAAATGTAGATGGAATGAGGGAAATACAAAATCACTGTTAGAATACCACAGTAATAACTGTTGTAAGCAAGATCTTTTTTTTTTTTAAGTAAGCGGTACATCCAACGTGGTGCTTGAACTCATGTCCCCAAGATCAAGAGTTGCGTGCTCTACCGTTTTTGAGCCAGCTTAGGCGCCCCTGGCAAGATCCATTTTTGAATGCTAAAATTAGTGGGCCAGAGTTTGAGAAAACATAGGACATTTGTATAGTCTCAAAGTATCTCCCCCAAGATACTTATTATTTACAAGAGGAAAAACAGTAACTCTATGGTAAAGAAATTATGTAGAGATCACCATAACCCAGTGATCAAGGTTAACATCAGAATATGACATCACATTCCCTTTGTTATGATGCAGTGAGAAAGGCTTATCAGTTCCATGATAGTCTTGTCAAAGATTGCATGACCTGAATCTACTGAAAACATTAGACAAATCTAAATTGAGGGACATAAAATAACTGACCAGTATTCTTCAAAAGTGGCAAGGAAAACAAGGAAAGACAGGAAATATCACAGACGAGAGGAGACTAGGGATAGATAACATTGCAACTAAGTGCAGTGTGAGGTCCTGGGTTGGATCTTGGAACAGAAGAGGGACATTAGTAGAAAAGCTGGTGGAACTCAAATAAATTCTGTAGTTTAGTTAATAGCATTGTATCGCTGTTAATTTCACGGTTTTGATAATTGTGCTATTTAAGAGTTCTCATTAGGAGAACCCGAGTGAAGGTATACTGGAATTCTCTGTACCATTTTTATAACTTTTCTGTAAGCTTAAAGTTATTTCCAAATAAAAAGTCAAAATAGTCCTATAAAATAGGTGCTACTGTTGTTCCCATTTTACTTTGAGGAAATTGAGGCACAGAGAGGGTTAAGGAATTGACCCGATTGTGTAAGTTTAGTAAATGGCCAAGTTGGGATTTCAACCCAGCAGTTTGGTTCTAGAGCTCCAGCAATAAAGTACTAAACTTTTTAAAAATATTATTACCTTTCCTTGATAATTTTTTAAAAAGATTTTACTTTTTTATTCATGAGAGACAGAGAGGCAGAGGCAGAGGGAGAAGCAGGCTCTCCACTGAGCAGGGAGCCCGATATGGGATTTGATCCTGGGACGCTGGGACCATGACCTGAGCCGAAGGCAGACACTTAACCGACTGCGCCACCCAGGCACGCTCCTTGATAAATTTTATATAGGTGAAATATGTGCAGAAAATACAGGATACTTAGATGTTCCCCAAACCACAGGTGGTGAAAAAACTAATCATCTCTGGAAAGTTGAGCTATATGAACTACATCTGTTAGATAAAGTTAAGTGTTTCTCAGGTATTTTGCAGACCTGGACTTTTGTAATTTATGTGGCAATTTTTTTTCTTGAGATTGATTTATTTACTTTAGAGAGAGTATGTGCCCCAGCATGAAGGGGGGGAGGGGCAGAGGGAAAGAATCCTCAAGCAGACTCCCCTCTGAGCACAGAGCCCAGGACCCTGAGATCATGACCTGAGCCAAAATCAAGAGTTGGATGCTCAACCGACTGAGCCACCCAGGTGCCCCTGTATGACAGTTATTTATTTATTTTTAAGATTGATTTATTTATTTATAAGACAGCAAGAGAGCACAAGCAGGGGAAGCAGGAGAGGGAGAAGCAGGCTCTCCACTGAGCAGGGAGCCCGATGCGGGGCTTGAATCCAGGACCCTCGGGGTCATGACCTGAGCCAAAGGCAGACAGTTGACCTACTGAGCCACCCAAGCACCCCCATATGACAATTCTAAATGCATGTAACTTAGAGTTGAGAATAAGATGAGAAACTTTCATTTTTAGTAAAGTTCAGTGGCTTTGATAAAAATTGCTTTGTTAATGATCGTATTACTGAGTTACCAGAATCATTTTGAAATGCTGTTTATACACAAGGAAAATCACAGATTTATTTAATCATGGAATCAAAACGTGATATTTAAATGGCAGTTGTTCAGTCTCATCAAGAAGGCAAAAGCACAACTGAAAAAAAGTTCTGTTTTGGTTTTTTTGTTTTTTTTTTTTTTAAGATTTTAGTTTTTTGAGAGAGAGCCGGGGTGGGGGGGAAGGTGGGGAGAGTGGAGGGAGAGGGACAAGCAAATTCTTCTGAGCATGGACCTTGCTGAGTGAGCTCCCAGGACCTTGAGATCTTGACCTGAGCTGAAATAGAGTCAGATGCTTAATTGAGCCACCCAGGCGCCCCTGAAAAGTCTTTAGGTTTGCAGTGATACTACACAAAAAAGATAATAGCTAGCTATTTTGCAATTCTAATATCCGAACCAGAAGAGAAAAACTGAAAAAGTTGTAGAAATATTGGACTAATTTTGTGTATTTGGTTGCACAGGAGTTTTAGGTACAAATGTTAAAATAATGTTGAACAAAAAAATGAATGGCCACAGTATTCTGGATAAGATTAGTTAGGCTCTGATTGAAATTGTCATATAAAACTGCTTTATATAGAAGGATATAATGAATGCGCTATTAGGGATTTTGAAAAGTGTTTTGGAGAAGAACATAAGCTTAGCTTAAAGAGCTTTGAATGAGTATAGAAGAAATGCAAATACAGTAGAAATGCTGTCTTAAAATTAAATATGTCTAATCTTTATATGAAGAGGAGCTATCTTAATTTCTGGAAGTCTTGTGATCATGAATGGGTAGGAATATATGAAAGGGGGCCAAAATGATCTTTGGACAATGTAAAAGAGCCACCTAAGTGGACTCTACTCTCTTACTCTGGAATTTTGGGGTAACTTCAATATAAAAAGGATGCAACAAGTTGAATGATTGCTGACCCCATGAGACTTTGAGATCCTGATCTATTTGGAGATTACTTCTTTAAAACAAAACAAAACTAACTTGAACTATAATATAAAACAATTTATTTTCTATACCTCAATGGTATATAACCTATATTTTAAGGTGTATTTATTGCTAGTTTAAACTCCATGCGAGCGGGGCATCTGGGTGGCTCAGTTGTTAAATGTCTGCCTTCTGCTCAGGTCATGATCCCCAGCGTCCTGGGATCAAGCCCCGCATTGGGCTCCCTGCTCAGTGGGAGGCCTGCTTCTCCCTCTCCCACTCTGCCTGCTTGTATTCTCTCTTGCTGTGTCTCTCTCTGTCAAATAAATAAAATCTTTAAAAAAAAAAACAAAAAAACAAGCAGGGGCGCCTAGGTGGCACAGCGGTTAAGTGTCTGCCTTCGGCTCAGGGCGTGATCCCAGCGTTGTGGAATCGAGCCCCACATCAGGGTCCTCCCCTATGAGCCTGCTTCTTCCTCTCCCACTCCCCCTGCCTGTGTTCCCTTTCTTGCCGGCTGTCTCTGTCAAATAAATAAAATCTTAAAAAAAAAAAAAAGATTTGTGGGCTTAACAAAGTGAGGGTTTTGTGATAAGGTTCAAAGCATCTGTGAGAATAAACATCATTTGGTGGTATATGTTGACAAGATAAACAGTTTCATGTTCCTTTGAATAGACTTTGGGGAATTTCCTGAAGGAATAATAGTTATTTTCCTAGAGAAGAATTTCCTGGAGTAAAGTCAGATTGATAACAGTAGAATGGTAAAGTCCTGTTTATGCAGACAATAAGCCTTGTGAGTGTAATTGGTTTCAGTTTTTAATCCCCAAATACTATCATAGAGCTTGTTATTAACAATTTGCCAATTCTTGTTTTATTTCTCTCACCCACTTCCCTCCCTACATCCGTTCTTCCCTTCTTTGCTCCCTTTTTCTGCCATACATAATAGACATTTATTAACCATGTATTAGCACACAAGAATAGAATAGTTCATAGGTCTATGTAAGCTCGATAAAGTCTCTGCTTTCTGACCTTTATGTTGATCTTACCCAACTTGAATGAAAGATTTACTCAAATGGATGTGACTATACTTCAGAGCCAGGATGCTGTTACCCTTACTGTTGGTACCAGGTAACCAGAATCTTGTGACCCACTGTTTAGGGACGAGACTGTTTAGGTATCAAGCCATAGGTATAAGGACAGGCTCTGACGATTGTTAGATTTTTTTTTTTTAAATTTAGGCATAATATAGTGGTGTACAAATCTTTGAAGGTTTTTTTTTTTTTAATATTTTATTTTCTTGGGGCACCTGGGTGGCTCAGTCGTTAAGCATCTGCCTTCGACTCAGGGCGTGATCCTGGCGTTCTAGGATCAAGCCCCACATCAGGCTCCTCGCTGGGAGCCTGCTTCTTCCTCTCCCACTCCCCCTGCTTGTGTTCCCTCTCTCACTGGCTGTCTCTCTCTGTCAAATAAATAAATAAAATCTTTAAAACAATTTCATTTTCTTTAAGTAATCTCTACACCCAGCATGGGGCTTGAACCTCCAGCCTTGAGATCAAGAGTCACATGCTCTACAGAATGAGCGTCAGGTGCCCCTGAAACTTTTTATTTAGAGATTGTGTATATATATGCTTTACCTTTGTTGATAAACTTTTTATTTTGGATTAATTTTAAACTTACAGAAAAACTGCGAACAGTGTAGAGAGTTCCCATTTACCCCTTAATGGGTTTACCTCTTTTAGCATCTTATATTACTATGGTACGTTTACCCAAACTAAGAAACTAATATTGGCATATTACTATTTACAGCTAAACTGTAGACATTATTTGGATTTTACTAGTTTTTTCATTAATCTCCTTTCTCCAGGATGCAGTTCAGGTGCCTCATTGGTTTTTTCTCATTTCCTGGGTTTCCTCTGGTCTGTGATAATTCTGTCTTTGCTTGATTTTAAGTCTTGAGGCCAGGTTTCCTTAAGAATATTCCCCCAGTTTGGGTTTTTCTGTTGTTTTTTCTCATGTTTAGACTGCAACAGAAGTGAAGATGCTTCTGTGACAATATATCAGGGGGTACATAAAATCCACATACATGTATATACTTGTTATTTTTTTTAAAAAGTACATATAATGAAGCATTTTACCTTTTTAAAAAATTTTTATTTTTTCTAGGTTTATTTATTTTAGAGAATGCATGCAGTGGGGCGGGGCAGAGGGGAGAAAGAAAAGCTCAAACAGACTCCCCACTGAGCGGGGAGCCTGATGTGGAGCTTGATCTCAAGACCATGAGATCATAACCTGAGCCAAAATCAAGAGTCAGATGCTGACTTAGCCACCCTAGCGCTTGTTTGTTTTTGAAGACTCTTAAAGTGTAACATCCAGTAAAGGGCAAAAAAAGGACAAATCTTAAGTATATGACTTGTTGAAAAGTTAACATATTCAGACATCCTTGTAACTACCACTCAGATCAAGATAATAGGTCATTTCTAGCATTTAGAATTTCCCCTGGCTCCCTTTTCCAGTTAGAAACTTCAGAAATTATGACTATTTTGACTTCTATCTCTGTCGATTAATTTTGTCAGTTTTGAACTTCTTATTAAGTGGAATCATACAGTATATATTCTTTTGTGTCTGGCCCCTTTTACTCTGTAATGTCTGTGAAATTTGTCCATGTTGTTGTACATATGAGTAAGATGTTATTTTTGCCTGTGTAATACTTCATTATGTGACTGTGCCACAATTTATCTATTCTGCTGTTGATAAAATTTGGATTGCTTCTGATCCCTGGCCATTATAAATAAAACTGTTAGGAACATTTTTGTACATGATGTTTTTGGTTCAAGTACCATGGATTTTTCTTTCTGAGTTTTAGTATGTATCTTCTTGAATAAATGTTTTGTCATTTGCTTTATGCCTTCAGGACCATTTCCAGAGATTTTAAATATTTTTTTTGGTTTTGTTTTGTTTTGCTTTGCTTTGCTTGAATTCTTACCAGTTTCATTGGAGAGTGGGTGTAAGTAGCTCTTTACAATGTCATGCTGGAACTGTTTCTGTCACGTATCTCCCAATCTGGGCTTGCCTTTTCACTGTCTCTAGATGAGCAGAAGTTTCTAATTTTGATGAAGTTCATCTTTTAAATATTTTTCTTTGTATTACTTTCTGAGTCCTGTTTCAGAAATCTCTGTCTCCACTAGCACATAATGATAGTGTCCTGTACTTTTGAAGCTTTAGGGTTTAAGCTTTTACAGTTAGGGCTATGATCCATCTTAAATTAATTTTTTGTGTATGGTGTGAAGCATTGTAGGGTCAAGGTTCTTTTTTATTTTCCATTCATATATTCAGTTGTCCCTTCCCCCACTGAATTCTGTTGACACCTTTGTCATAAATAAAGTGGCCATATGCATGTGGATCTGTTTCTGGACTCTCTGTTCTCCTGGCCTGTTTGTGTGTGTGTGTGTGTGTGTGTATAAATACCACATTGTCTTATTTCTAACTGTAGCTTTTTTTTTTTTTTTAAGATTTTTATTTATTTGAGAGACAGTATGAGCAGGGGGAGGGACAGAGGGAGAGTGGGAAGCCGACTCCCGCTGAGCAGGGAGCCTGACGCTGGGCTCAGTCCCAGGATCTGGGGACCATGACCTGAGCCAAAGGCAGATGCTGAACCAGCTGAACTACCCAGGCCCACCTAGAACTGTAGCTTTATAGTAAATCTTGAAATCTGGTAGTGTAAGTCCCTCAGTTTTATTCTTTGAGATTGTCTTGGCTATTCTGAGTTACTTGCTTTTTTGTTTTTAATTTCTAAAAAAAAATTTTTTAAAGATTTTATCTATATGTATGTATGTATTTATTTATTTATTTAAGAGGGAGAGATAGAGCACAGCAGGGGGAAAGGAAGAAGCAGGGTCCCTGCTGAGCAGGGAATCTGATGCTGGGTTGTCCCAGGACCCTGGGATCATGACCTCAGCCGAAGGCACACACTTAACCCACTGAGCCATCCAGGTGCCCTGAAGTTATTTGCTTTTATAAATAAGCTTTTGAATCTGTTTGTCAATTTATACCAAACAAACTAGCCAAATCCTGCCTTTGGGGGGGGTATTGCATTGAATTTAGCAATATTGAAACTGTGAGTCTTCAATCTTTGGACATGGTTTATTTCTCCATTTATTTTGGTCTTTTTAAAATTTCTTTCAGCAGTGTTTTGCAATTTTCAGTGTAGAATTCTTGCACATTTTTGTTAGATACCTAGGTATCTTTTTTTTTTTTTTTTTTTAAATTTTACTTATTTATTTGAGAAAGAGAGCACAAGGGATGGTGGGGGAAGGAGCAGAGGGAGAGGGACAAGCAAGACGAGCAGGGAGCCTGACATGGGGCTCTGTCCAGTACCCTGGGATTATGACCTGAGCTGAAGGCAGGTGCTTAACCAACTAAGCCACCCACGTGCCCCTGGTATCTTGTTTTTGATACTCTCATAAACAGTATTTTTTAAATTTCTGTTTTCTGTTGTTGCTGGTGTGTAGAAATACAGTTGATTTTTGTATAGTGACTTTGTATTCTGGGCATTGCTAAATTTACTTACTTAAAAATATTGTAGATTCTTTTCCCACAACCCTGAGATCATGACCTGAGCTGAAATCACAGGTTGGACGTTCAACCAACCTACTCACCCAGGCACGCCTAATCTTGTCATTAAAAAAAAAAACCCATTGGGTGTTATACGCAACTAATGAAGCATCAAACTTTACATCGGAATCTGGGGATGTACTGTATGGTGATTAACATAATATAATAAAAAAAAAACAAAAAAACCCAAAAACCCATTATACAAGCAACATTGATTTAATATTTGAAAGTCATTCTAATTCAGTCCATTAACAAAGGAGTAAAATTTTCAGTAGATACAGTAAAAGCATTTCACAAAATTGAAAACCTGTTTGTAATTAGCTACAAACTTAATTAAGAACAGAAGTGAACATCCTAAGATCTGATAAAGGATATTTACCCATACCCCTCCCACTCACCCCCCAAAAAACCCCTACAGATAACATTACAACTTGATAAAATACTGCCTCGTCATATCCTTTGAGTTTGCGAAGCAGACTGTGATGTCCATAGGAATATTTTTAAAGATTTCATTCATTCAAGAGAGAGTGGAAGCGCTCAAGTGCGTGCGTGCACACACGTTTTTGTTAGCTGGGGGAGGGGCAGTGGGAGAGGGAGAGAATCTCAAGCAGACTCCTGTGCCAAGTGTGGAGCCTGATGCAGGGCTAGATATAGCAGGACCAGAGATCATGACCTAAGCCAAAACAAAGAGTTGGTTGCTTAACTGACTCAGTCACCCAGGGGAGCTGTCCATAGTAATATTTTAAAGCCAGTCCCAGAAATCTTATCATACTATCAATAAGTATTTTTTTTAAGATTTTATTTATTTATTTGACAGAGAGGCAGCGAGAGAGGGAACACAAGCAGGGGGAATGGGAGAGGGAGAAGCAGGCTTCCTGCTGAACAGGGAGCCCGATGCGGGGCTTGATCCCAGAATGCTGGGATCATGACCTGAGCCGAAGGCAGATGCTTAACGACTGAGCCACCCAGGCCCCCCTATCAATAACTATTTTAGCAGCTAACCTATAAGACAATGGAGAGAAAAATAATCAATGCATAGTCCATAGCAGTTGTTTCATTTCAGTTATGTAATTGTGTACTGGGTTAAGATTTTAAATGTATTTCTTTGGTATTATAGTCAGAACACCTAGGAGCCTACTGTCCTAGAAGGTTGTCTTTTTAGAAGTTTACTGGTCACATGAAACTTCACTTTAATGAAACCTTTGCTTGTTTTATTGAGGCTCTTTTGTGACAGGTTGTTTTTCCTTACGAGTTTTACTGAGGAAGCCTATAGACAATAAACTGTATCTGTTTAAATTACACAGTTCAGTGAGTCTTGACAGTGCAAGAATCACCACAAAATATTTTATCTTTATAATAAAATAATAATACAGTAATAAAAATTGTCTACTAGCCCTAGGAAACCACTGATCTACCTTTTTTGTTTGGTTTATTTTAAAGGTATATGAATAATGAATAAAGCAATTTTAAATCTTTATTTTTTAGAAGTTTTAGATATACAGAAAAACTGAGAAAGATAATATAGTTCCTGTAAACCCGTACCCAGTTTCTATTATTGACATTTTGTTAATATTGTACATTTTTCATAATTAATGAACCAATATTATTATTAAGTAAAATCCATAATTTATTTAGATATCCTTAGTTTTTCCCCAGTGCCCTTTGTCTGTTCCAGGATTCTGTCAGATACACTATTCGATTAGTTTTTTTTTTTTTTTTT
>NC_048225.1:54815159-54843718 GCF_002007445.2 Ailuropoda melanoleuca
CAGAGGAGCCTGATATGGGGCTCGAACCCACAACACCGGGATCACGCCCTGAGCTGAAGGCAGACGCTTAACCGCTGTGCCACCCAGGCGCCCCTATTCGATTAGTTTTATGTCTCAGACTCCTCTTGGCTGGGACAGTTACTTAGACTTTTAATGACTTTGACAGTTGGGGGAGTACTGGTCAAGTGTTTTTGTAGGATGCTTCTCTACTAGAATTTGTTCTTTTTCCTTATGATTAGACTGGAGTTATGGGTTTTGGGAATCGATCTGCTGTTTATAAAGAAGAATATCCTAAAAAGTAGAGTAGCCTTACTTCTTAAGGCTGCAGTGACCCTTCGAGTAGTTTTGAGAGTAAAAAAATGGTCCTGAAACACTGCAGTATCTGGCATAGAATAAATAATACAATGAAAAAAGATCCCTGGGGACACCTGGCTGGCTCAATTGGTTTAGTATCCGACTCTTGGTTTTGGCTCAGGTCATGATCTCAGGGTCTTGAGATCGAGCCCCACATTGGGCATTATACTCAGTGGGGAATCTGTAAAGATTCTGTCCCCTCCCTTTGCCCCTCTCCCTGCTCGTGTGCTCACGTGCTCTCTCTCTAATAAATCTTAAAGAAAAAAGAGCCCTGGACTAAGCATAAATGCCTTTTTTAGTGTATATTGGGAGCACTTTTTGATTTTTGCTTGTTTCATAGAGACCCTTCATTAAAGTTTTTTGAATCCCTCTTTAAAAAAAAAATACATTTACCCATACCTTCTTAAGTTAATTCTTAAATATTTCTTTTTCTTTTTTTTTATAGATTTTGTTTATTTTTTTTTTTGACAGAGTGGGCACCGTGGGAGAAGCAGACTTGGGGCTTGATCCCAGGACTTGGGGATCATGAACTGAGCTGAAGGCAGATGCTTAACCAACTGAGCCACTAGGGCACCATCTTAAATATTTTTATAAAATAGGGGTGCCTGGGTGGTTCAGTCAGTTAAGTGTCTGCCTTTGGCTCGGGCCCTGGGATCAAGTCCTGTGTCGAGCTCCCAGCTAGGTGGGAGTCTGGTTCTCCTTCTCCCCTTTCAGCTCCCCCTGATTGTGCTTTCTCTCTTTCTCTCTGTGTCAAATAAATAAATAAAATCTAAAAAAAAAAGCTTTAATTATATTTCTATAAAATAAATTTATTTAGGTTTTAGATCTTAGACAATTTTAGAGACAAATTCCCAGAATTAGGATTGATTGCAGGTTCTGTTTTTATCAATGAAGACTGTTTTTATAAGGGTTGGCAATAAGGAAATAGAGCTACCTTGAGATTTCTCTGAAATCTTCCTTTCTACCATATTACTTAGAAAATTCCACTTTTTCAGATTAGCTGTGTTGCATTAATTCCATCCCTGTGCTGCTTTTCTCTGTTGCTAGCAGAATTAAAGCTTTTCCTTAAACAAGAATTGGCAGAAAAGAATTAGATCTCTACTTAATTAAGGATTAGGATGAAAGCATTTGTTACTAAAACATCTTGTGATATTTACAGTAGTGTCATGTGGAGATGTTTGCTTGGGAATAAAATGTTAATTTCATATTGGAAAGTTGTTTAAGATTTTTAAAAAATTTGTAGTTAATTTTCTTGGAATATCCTTGAGGTACTAGTGTGAGAAAATTAAAATTGTCAGTGTTCAGGCCCTTTTTGGGGGGATAGGGTAGGAGAAAAAGTTGTGGTCTCACAGAGCTAGAGATGTTTATTCAACAGCCTAGAGATTTTTTTGTTTATTTCTGGATTCTGTTCTGTCTCACTTATCTGTTTCTCTCTCTCTAAGCCAGTACCATACTATTTGGATTACTGTAGTTTCATGGTAAATTTTGAGATTGTATATGGTAGAAGCTTCAAAATTATTCACTGTTTTCAAGATCGTTTTAACTATTCTAGATCCTTTGCATTTTCATATGAACTTCAGAACCGTCTTGTCATTTGCTGTTTTTCAAAGGCTCTTGGGATTATGATTGAGATTATGTTGAAGGTGTAAATTGGAGAAAATTGATATCTTAGTAGTGATTCCTCTTAAACTAGTATATGGTATTATATTTATTTAGATTTTCTTGATGTTCTCTCAATAGAGTATTTTATTTTCAAGGTAGAGTTTTTAACATCTTGTTAAATTTATTCCTAATTGTTTCATATTTTGTGATGTTACCACATGTGGAGTTTAAAATGTTCCATTTTCTATTTACTTCTAGTATTTAGAAATGCAGTTGATTTTTGTATATCAAACTTCTGTACTGAGACCTTGCCAGATTTACTAGTTCTAGTAGATTTTTTTTTAAAGTAATCTCTACGCCCAGCGTTTAGCCCAATGCGGGGCTTGAACTCAACAACCCTGAGATGAAGACCTGAGCTGAGATCAAGTCTTGACACTTAACCAACTGAGCTACCCAGATGCCCCTAATTCTAGCAGATTTTAAAAATTAGTTTCATAGGATTATTCTGCATGACTGACTAGTCATGTCATCAGTGAAAAAGAACAGTGTCACTTTGTGTGGCTTTTATTTCTTTTTCTTATCATCATTGCACGGGTTAAGACCCGAGTACCCATGCTAAATAGAAGTGGTGGATTGGACATCCTTGCTTTTTTTCCCCATTCTTTGGAGGAAACCATTGGAGTTTAGCATTACATATGATGTTAATTATAGATTACTTTGTAAATGCTGTTTATCTGATTGATGCCATTTCCCTCCATTCCTGGTTTGCTAGTTTGCTTAGAGTTTTCATCATGAATCTGGTGAGTTTTGTCATAATACTTCATCTAAATATATTGAGGTGAACTTAAAGATTTTCTTTTTTGTTCTGTTAATATTTTGAATTACATTAATTGATTTTGTTTGATTTACTAAGCTTTTATTCCTGGGATAATCCCTACTTTTGAGGTATCTTTTCCTTTACATATCTATATATATACACACACATATATATGTAAAAATATGTATACAGACAGTTCTGTACTATTCACATGAACTATAGACACCTTACAACATTATAACCGCATTCATTTCCCCATCTTTTGTGTTATAGTTGTCCTATATTACATTCTCTATGTTATAAACTATAATGTTACTATAATTTTTATTTTAAACTTGTATGTCGTTTGTTTTATTTTTTAAAAGAACTTATTTGAGAGAGAGCTTGAGGATGAGCGGGAGTAGGGGGAGAGGGAGAGGGAGAAGTAAACTGCTGAGCAGGGAGCCAGACATGGGCTCAATCCCAGGACCCTAAGATCATGACCTGAACCAAAACCAAGAGTTGGACACTTAACCCACTATGCCACCCTGGTGTCCCTGGAGCTTATAATCTTTTAGGAAAAGCAACATGTAGCAAATCATTACAAGTTTGCGTACCATTTTACAGGAGCTTTGAGGTAAACAAGAGCAATATATTTACCGGGACTCCATATTGAATCATATTTAAAATGCTTAGGGGCACCTGGCTGGCTCAGTCAGTAGAGCATGCAACTCTTGATGTTGGGGTTGTGAGTTTTAAGCCCCACATTGGGTGTAGAGATTACTTAAAAATGAAATCTTTTAAAAATAAAGTGCTTAATAATTTTTAATCCTTTGAATAAAAACTATTTTAATAAGCTATTTTATACTTCTTTCTTATATATTTTATATAGTTCCTTGCTTTTATCCACCACTATTTCCCTCTCTGTGAAATGCATGTTGCCTTTTATCTCTTCAGATTTTTACATTTACTTTTGGTCCAATCAGTGTTGAAAATGGTAGTATGTATATTTTTCCTGGCTTACCTATGAATGGTTCTAGAGTTTCACCTTTAAGTACATATTTTTTATATATAAAAAATATTTAAGAAAAACATAACCAACATTAATTTTTTTAATGATTTTTTATTATACTATGTTAGTCACCATACAGTACATCCCCGGTTTCTGATGTAAAGTTCGATGATTCATTAGTTGCGTATAACACCCAGTGCACCATGCAATACGTGCCCTCCTTACTACCCATCACCGGTCTATCCCATTTCCCCACCCACCTCCCCTCTGAGGCCCTCAGTTTGTTTCTCAGAGTCCATAGTCTCTCATGCTTCATTCCCCCTTCTGATTACCCCCCCTTTCTTTATCCCTTTCTTCCCCTACCGATCATCCTAGTTCTTATGTTCCATAGATGAGAGAAATCATATGATAATTGTCTTTCTCTGCTTGACTTATTTCACTTAGCATTATCTCCTCCAGTGCCGTCCATGTTGCAGCAAATGTTGAGAATTCGTTCTTTCTGATAGCTGAGTAATATTCCATTGTATATATGGACCACAGCTTCTTAATCCAGTCATCTGTTGAAGGGCATCTCGGCTCCTTCCATGATTTGGCTATTGTGGACAATGCAGCTATGAACATTGGGGTGCATATGGCCCTTCTCTTTACTACGTCTGTATCTTTTGGGGAAGCACCCAGTAGTGCAATGGCTGGATCATAGGGTAGCTCAATTTTTAACTTTTTGCGGGACCTCCACACTGTTTTCCAGAGTGGCTGTACCAACTTGCATTCCCACCAACAATGTAGGAGGGATCCCCTTTCTCCACATCCTCTCCAACAATTGTTGTTTCTTGCCTTGTCTATCTTTGCCATTCTAACTGGCGTAAGGTGGTATCTCAGTGTGGTTTTGATTTGAATTTCCCTGATGGCTAATGATTTTGAACATTTTTTCATGTGTCTGTTAGCCATTTGTATGTCTTCATTGGAAAAGTGTCTGTTCATATCTTCTGCCCATTTTATGATTTGTTTATTTGTTTCTCGTGTATTGAGTTTGAGAAGTTCTTTGTAGATCTTGGATACCAGTCCTTTATCTGTGGTGTCCTTTGCAAATATATTCTCCCATTCCGTGGGCTGTCTCTTAGTTTTTTTGACTGTTTCCTTGGCTGTGCAGAAGCTCTTTATCCTGATAAAGTCCCATAAGTTCATTTTATCTTTTATTTCTCTTGCCTTTGGAGATGTGTCGTGAAAAAGGTTGCTCTGGCCGATGTCATAGAAGTTGTTGCCTATGTTCTCCTCTAGAATTTTGATGGATTCCTGTCTCACATTGAGGTCTTTCATCCATTTGGAGTTTATTTTTGTGTATGGTGTGAGAGAGTGGTCAAGTTTCATTCTTTTGCATGTAGCTGTCCAATTTTCCCAGCACCATTTATTGAAGAGACTGTCTTTTTTCCACCGGATGTTTTTTCCTGCTTTATCAAAGATTAGTTGCCCAAAGAGCCGAGGGTCCATTTCTGGGTTCTCTATTCTGTTCCATTGGTCGATGTGTCTGTTTTTGTGCCAGTACCATGCTGTCTTTGTGATCACAGCTTTGTAGTACAGCTCGAAATCCGGCATTGTGATGCCCCCAGCTTTGTTTTTCCTTTTCAACAGTTCCTTGGAGATTCGGGGCCTTTTCTGGTTCCATACAAATTTAAGGACTATTTGTTCCAGTTCTTTGAAAAATGTCCTCGGTATTTTGATCGGGATAGCATTGAAAGTGTAGATTGCTCTGGGTAGTATGGACATTTTAACTATGTTAATTCTTCCAATCCATGAGCATGGAATATTTTTCCATCTTTTTATGTCTTCCTCAATATCTTTCAAAAGTGATCTATAGTTTCTAGCATATAGGTCCTTTACGTCTCTGGTTAAGTTAATTCCAAGGTAACGTATGGTTTTTGGTGTTATTGTAAATGGGATGGATTCCCTAATTTCTCTTTCTTCAGTCTCGTTATTCGTGTATAGAAATGCAACTGATTTCTGGGCATTGATTTTGTATCCTGCCACCTTACTGAATTGTTCTATAACTTCTAATAGTTTGGGAGTGGATTCCTTTGGGTTTTCCATATAGAGTATCATGTCATCTGCAAAGAGAGACAGTTTGACTTCTTCTTTGCCGATTTGGATACCTTTGATCCCTTTTTGTCTTCTGATTGCTGTTGCAAGGACTTCTAGTACTATGTTGAATAATAGTGGCGAGAGTGGGCATCCTTGTCGTGTTCCTGATCTTAAGGGAAAGGCTTCCAGCTTTTCCCCATTGAGAATAATGCTTGCAGTAGGCTTTTCATAGATGGCTTTTATGAGATTGAGAAATGTACCCTCTATTCCTACACTCTGAAGGGTTTTAATCAGGAAAGGATGCTGTATTTTGTCAAATGCTTTTTCTGCATCAATTGAGAGGATCATATGGTTCTTGAGTCTTTTCTTGTTGATATGATGTATCACATTGATTGATTTGCGAGTGTTGAACCATGCTTGCATCCCAGGTATGAATCCCACTTGGTCATGATGGATAATCCTTTTAATGTACTGTTGGATTCTATTAGCAAGGATCTTGTTGAGGATTTTGGCATCCATATTCATTAGAGAAATCGGTCTGTAATTCTCCTTTTTGAGGGGGTCTTTGCCTGGTTTGGGGATCAAGGTAATATTAGCCTCATAGAATGAGTTTGGTAGCTTTCCTTCTGTTTCTATTTTTTGAAATAGCTTTAGGAGAATAGGTATTATTTCTTCTTTGAATGTTTGGTAGAATTCCCCAGGAAAACCGTCTGGGCCTGGAGTTTTATTATTTGGAAGGTTGTTTATCACTGACTCAATTTCTTCATAGTTAATTGGCCTATTTAAGAAATCTATTTCTTCCTGTTTCAGTCTTGGTAGTTTATAGGTTTCCAGGAAGGCCTCCATCTCTTCCAGATTGTTTAGTTTTTTGGCATATAGCTGTTGATAAAAGTTTCTAATAATCCTTGCAATTTCAATGGTGCTGGTCGTGACCTCTCCCTTTTCAGTCATAATTTTAATAATNACATGAAAGATGGTACTCTATCCTTTTACTTTCAGTCTGAATGTATCTTTGGGTTCAAAATGAGTCTCTTGTAAACAGCAAATGGATGGGTCTTTTCTTTTTATCCAGTCTGCAACCCTGTGGCGTTTTATGGGAGCATTTAAGCCATTCACATTAAGACCGAATACTGAGAGATATGATTTTAATGATGCCATATTGCCGGTAAAGTCTTTGTTTGTATCGGTTTTGACTTTCTGTTCTGTATTACTCTTGGGGCCTTTTTACCTTTATAGAACCCCCCTTAATATCTCCTGTAGGGCTGGTTTCGTGGTTACGAAATTGGTTAATGATTGGCGATTTTGGAACGTCTTTGTTTCTCCATCAATTCTGAATGACAGCCTTGCTGGATAAAGGATCCTTGGCTGCATGTTTTTCTCTGAAAGAGCTTTAAAAATGCCCCCCCAAGCCTTTCTCTCATTCCAGGTCTCTGTAGACAGGTCTGACGTAATCCTGATACCTTTGCCTTGGTACGTGAGAAATTTCTTTGCCCTGGCCGCTTTCAATACTGTATCCTTGGATCTAATATTTGCGAATTGCACTATGACATGCCGTGGCGTAGGTTTGTCGTGGTTGAGCTTGGAAGGGGTCCTGTCTGCCTCTTGGACACGAATGTTTGTTTCCCTCGCTAGATTAGGGAACTTTTCAGCTACAATTTGTTCAAATATCTCTTCTAGACCTCTGTTTTTCTCCACCCCTTCAGGGATGCCGATGATTCTGACATTGGATCGTTTCATAGAGTCAGTAATCTCCCGTAATCTACATTCGTGGGCGTGGATTTTTTTAAGACCAGCTTCTATTTTCGTTTTTTCTTCTACTAACCCATCCTCCAATTCGCTAACGCGTTCCTCTGCCTCGGTGACCCTGGCCGTCAGAGCCTCTAGTTTTGACTGNTGCCTTGGTACGTGAGAAATTTCTTTGCCCTGGCCGCTTTCAATACTGTATCCTTGGATCTAATATTTGCGAATTGCACTATGACATGCCGTGGCGTAGGTTTGTCCTGGTTGAGCTTGGATGGGGTCCTCTCTGCCTCTTGGACACGAATGCTTGTTTCCCTTGCTAGATTAGGGAAGTTTTCAGCTACAATTTGTTCAAATATCTCTTCTAGACCTCTGTTTTTCTCCACCCCTTCGGAGAATCCGATGATTCTGACACTGGATCGTTTCATTGAGTCAGTAATCTCCCGTAATCTACATTCGTGGGCGTGGATTTTTTTAAGACCAGCTTCTATTTTCGTTTTTTCTTCTACTAACCCATCGTGCAATTCGCTAATATGTTCCTCTGCCTCAGTGACCCTGGCCGTCAGAGCCTCTAGTTTTGACTGCATTTGGCTCATAGAATTTTTAATTTCTGTCAGATTCGCTCTCATTTCTGCCCTTAGGGATTCTATATTCTCAGCAACGCTTTCTCTGATGCTTTTTTCAAGTTTACTCATCATCTTGACCATTGTTGCTCTGAATTCCATTTCTGATAATTGGGATACATCCGTATGTATTAATTCTGTGGCCGAGGCCAATTCTGTGGCAGAGGCCACAGACTCATTATCTTTTCTTTGCTGGGGGGGACTTCTCCTTCTCGTCATTCTGATGAAGAGAGATTGCAGGGTTGTCCAGAGCCCAAGTGTTGANCTTACTGGGACCCAGGCTGTGCACCCTTGTTTTATAGGGATCTTAGGGATGTGGGCTTCTTCTTTAAAGATTTTATTTATTTATNCAGTCAGAAGAGAGGGAACCACAAGCAGGGGAGTGGGAGAGGAAGAAGCAGGGTCCCAGCGGAGGAGCCCGATGAGGGACTCCTTTCCGGAACGCCAGGATCACACCCTATGCCGAAGACAGGTGCTCAATGACTGCGCCACCCAGGCGCCCCGGCATGTGGGCTTCTTGATTTTTCAGCCTGCCTTCTGGGGGAGGGGCCTGCCTGCAGGTACTCAGAAAACCCTGTTTGGGTAGAGTCTCTGTGTCCCTTGCGAGGGGGGATGGGGATGGGCACCCTGTGAGCCGGTATTTCCGGGCTTTTGTTCTCTGGCGGCTTTCCCTGGCGGTTTGCTATGCCTCTTCTGAGAGAGCAGCAGCGGCTGAAATTCAGCCTCTGTCTCAGAACAGAGGGATCGCGGATCGTTCTCCACTGATGTTCTGGCCACTTTAACTCTGTTTCTGTTGGTGCTGCTCAACCCTGCAGCATCCCGGGCTGTGCGCCCCACACCCGGCGTCCCAGCCCTCACTTCCAGGGCCGGCACGTCTCTGTCCTTTGTGTTTCCAACCCCGCCNGGGGCCTGCCGCACCGATACTCAGGCAACCCTGTTTGGGTAAAGTCTCTGTGTCCCCTGTGAGGGGGGATGGGGATGGGCACGCTGTGACCCGGTATTTCCAGGCTTTTGTTCTCTGGCGACTTTCCCTGGCGGTTTGCTGTGCCTCTTCTGAGAGTCAGAGCAGCAGTGGCCGAATCTCAGCCTCTGTCTCAGGACAGAGGGATTGTGGCCCGTTCTCCACTGATGTTCTGGCCACTTTAACTCTGTTACTGTTGGTGCTGCTCAACCCTACAACGTCCCGGGATGTGTGCCCACACCCGGCTCCCAGCCCTCACTTCCAGGCCGGCGTGTCTCTGTCCTTTGTGTTTCTAACACTGCTAGCCGCCAGCCGCCCCCCGGGCGCTCCCAGAGCTCCGGGTCTCAGTCTGTTTCCAGTGAGCGCACCGGAGTTCCGTGAGAAGTCTGGTGGTGCGCGCTCCCGGCTCACGGTCTCAGTGGTCTCAGTCAGCTGTCTCATGGGTGCCATCCGTGAGTCCGCCCGCTCCCCTGTGCAGGTGGCTACCGCTTCCTGGCGCCCGAACATGGCGGCTCCCTCCCCCTTCCGCTTATCTTCCGATATCTGTGCGTGGTTTCACGGCTCCCTGCTTCGTACCTCAATACTCAGCACTGGAAATGTTCATTTGTAGAGATCCAGATGTATCTTCCTGCATCTCAGGCTGATTCCGTGGATGTTCAGGCTGGTCTGGTACCTATCCAGCTTGACTTGGGACCGGCTGAAAAAGGGGTCCCCTACTCCTCCGCCATCTTAACTCCTCCAGGGTTTTATTTGTTTTTTCCTGGGCTGCTGGCTGCTCCTGCGGGCTGGTTCTCCCACCACTCGTCTCCAAGATCATCTGCCATCTCCAGGCAGGACTAGTTGTGAGTGGACCACCAAGGGAAAGCGGGCAGTGGCAGGTATTCTCGCTGCCTCCAAGCCGGGAGGTCAGCCAGCACTGGCAGCCCGCACGCAGAGCCTCTCCTCAGACCCCAACATTAATTATATATGGGTGGCATGATATACATAATTTTCACTTTGTTCCTGTAATTTTCTGTACCACCAGTAAAATACAATATGCGTTTTACTTTTATGTGAAAAAGATAGCATTTTTTTTAAAAAATGAAAACTATATGTACTGTTTACTAATAAATTCCTAGTTCAACTATTCCTATATAAAGAGGCTTCTTCTCAAGTGTAATCCTAGTTCTTTTTTTAGGGCCCAAGTAATATCTGCTTGGCCTTTTGTGAATTAGAGATGTCAACATAATTGATTATTTTCCTCCATCTTTTCATTTTCCTCAACCCTTAACTAAATAAAACTCTTTATTTACCTCTGCTCTTAATTTGAGAGTGTTATGTGTTATTAGAGAAAGGTGTTTCAACAAGCTAGGGGCTGTATGTTTCTAAATTATTATTAGTAGAACCATTGCAGATATTTCCCATGGACTTTAGTTGCAATTCTCTGTAGAAGAATCACTTGAGAACCCGGTGTATGTAATGTGTTAACTGAGTGAATCTTTTTTCCTTTTCATTTCAGTTGGAAAGACATCCTTGATCACCAGATTCATGTATGACAGTTTTGACAACACCTATCAGGTATTTTATTTTTGTTTACTTACTAGTTGTTTCTATTTTGTGTTATAAGTAATATTTAAGGTCTTTTTAAAAATCCACTTATTTACATAAAAGCACTTTCTGTAATCTGTAAAATGTTATATAAATACAAAGTATAACTGATTTTGCTCATATTCCTCAGTCTTTTCACTTGATTTCTTTATCTCCTCTTCCAAAGTCCATTAAAAGTTACCACTAATTACCATCGGGATAGAAGTAGGAGTGATTGTAGATATTCTCTTATGTGCTTCAAGCCTAGAATTCTATGACTTTTTGATCTGTACTTAAAGTCAAGAATAAATGAATGGTGTAATTAGAAATCTTTAACCGGAGATTTGAGAAATTCACAAATACATGGAAATTAAACAGCACATTCCCAAATAACCGATGAGTCAAGGAAAAAAACTCAAAAATAAAATTTAGGAAGTACTTTGAAACAAATGGGAAAAAAAATTCCACAGTATACTGAAATTTATAGGATACAGCTAAAGCAATGCTATAAGGAAAAGAAGAGATATATTAAATTAATAATTTAACCTTCTACCTTAAGAAACTAGAAGAGTAAACTAAACCTAAAACAAGCAAAAGACACATGGCAAAGAACTTTATCCAACACACGCAGGACTCTTAAAATCACATAGTTAGTAAAGAATTACTAATTCTTTCCATTTTGACAAGTTTTGATAGATGTGTACACCTGTGAAGCTACCACCACTATCAAGATTAAGAACATTTTCATCACCCCAAAGGAATTTGTTTTAATTAAGCCTTATATTAAAAACCATAAAGATCGTGGAACAGAAATGACTGATACATAAATCTGCCATTTTAGGAAAGTCACTTTTGAAAAAAGCTAATTAGTATGCACTGTATATATTTTATTATCATTCTTTTGAATATTTCAGAAATGGTTTAGCCACCTCATAAGACATGAAAAGAGCAAATTTAGAAATGAAAAATAGCTCAGTCAGTAAGAGTGCTTCAGTTTCTTCTGGATTTCTTAAGGTCAAATATCCCCAATTTTCTAGGTCTCTGCAGCTCTGTGGCCTATAAGGCTTCGCCTAGAGGACCTTCTCTTGTGTATGGTGTCTTGATTCTGAGCAGTGCTCTGTCTCTTATCAGAAGAGCTACAAATGCCAGTTTCAGAGACTAACAAAGTATTGATGTCATTGAGCCACGTGTGGAAAATTCCTGAAAAGTATAAGTTCAAATCTTTGGGAGCAGAACTATTACCATAGGCTAAAAAATCTGAACTAGGGTCAGAGTCTTAGGCTAAAAGACTTACTAGCTGGAGCCTATTTAGAGTTCTCTTGGTGTTTCTAAAGGATTTTGTTATACCCATGTTCTCAGTGAAATTAAGGAGATCTTTCAGGCATACCTGAAAGTGCCATTGCTCGCTCTTCATGCTGCTGTCCAGTCAGACATCTATAAGGGTAGTGATGTTGGCATAAGGGTAGTGATACTGATAGAATTTGACAGATAAGGTAAGATTGTGATTGTGGAAAAGTTGTTGCTAATAAAGCTGAGTATCATTGTATTTTGGCATTAATAGGAGATGCTAATTAACAATGTGAGTTACAAGTTTTTATGACAATTAGATACAATCCTAGATGTTCTTTTGTTTAGCTCTAACAAGAAAATTTAGATGATATAGTACCCTACATCCTTATTTAGGGAAATCACCTTGACAGTATGTTAAGTATCTTTGTACATGAAGAATTGACCTTTATGTGGTTAGCTGCCAACTTAGTTATCAAGTGAAGAGTTCTTCAGTGAATCATTTGAAGATTCCCTACTCCCAACCCCCACCACACATACAACAGAAAAACTTCTGAAATGAATAATTAAAGAGCTAGTCTCCTTGCTAGAAATTTATTATTGGGCTTACATGAGCCATATGTAATGTATATATCAAACTTAATTCATGTTCTGTGTATGATTCCTTTGCACTGAATTAATTTCATTTAAAAAGGAGGAAACTGGCTAGAAGAGTCTTTAATTGACCAAAATTTAGACAGTATTTCAGAGTGAAACAAAAAACAAAACAAAACCTGTGTTCACCAGAGAGCCTAAAGTTGAGTCTCTTAAAGTTCTTGTTTGTCACCACTTATTTTCTTTTCCAGTTATAAACCCACAGATTTTTCTAACAGTTTAAAGTATATCAGCTTGAACCATATTGTGTTGCTATATTTATAATTCAAAAATGATAGGATATTGTCAGTTTTACATGGTTCAGCTTAATATAAATAAGCTCAAGAAAGATTCCCACAGAGTAGATTCCTTCTTTTTCCTGTTCCTTGTTTTAGATTCAATCTTTTATTTGAGAAAGATTATATTGCTCAGACTGACCTTTGAGATGACTTTGACTTAGAAGATTTCTTACTCCAAAAGCTGTTACAAATGGACAATAAACATAAATTCACCTTCATGGTACATAGTGAAGCCATCTATGATGTCTGTTGTAGAAACCTCAATATTGAACGCCCAACCTACACTAACCTCAGTTGGTTGATAGGTCAGATTGTGTCCTTCATCACTGCTTCCTTCAGATTTGATGGAGTCCTGAATGTTGATTTGACAGAATTCCAGACTAATGTGGTGCTCTCTCCCTGCATCTACTTCTTTCTGGCCACATATGCTCCTGTCATCTCTGCTGAGAAAGCCTATCATGAACAGCTTTCTGTAGCAGAGATCACCACTGCATGCTTTGAACCAGCCAGTCAGATGGTGAAATGTGATCCTCACCATGGTAAATACATGGCTTGCTACCTGTTGTACAGTGGCAACATAGTTCCCAAAGATGTCAGTGCCACCATTGCCACCATCAAGACCAAGCATACCATCCAGTTTATGGACTGGTGCCCCCACTGGCTTCAGGGTGGACATTAATTACTAGCCTCCCACTGTGGTACCTGTTGGAGACCTGGCCAGAGTACAGCGAGCTGTGTGGATGGTATAAGCAACATCACAGACATTTCTGAGGCTTGGGCTTTCCTGGACCACAAGTTTGACCTGATGTATGCCAAGCATGTCTTTGTTCACTGGTATGTGGGTGAGGGCATGGAGGAAGGAGAGTTTTCTGAGGTCTGTGAGGATATGGCCAACCTTGAGAAGGATTATGAGGAGGTTGGTATGGATTTGATTGAAGGAGAGCTTGAAGGAGAAGAGTACTAAAGTTAAAAATGTCACAAAGGTGCTACTTTTATTCTGTTTTAAACATTGAAAAGTTGAGTTCTGATCAGTTAATTTATATGTAGCAGTGTATGCTCTTCATATACAATTACTGACCTGTGCTTTAAAACACAATGCTTTGTTAGACCCAAGATGTCCCGTTCTCTGATGGATTTGAATAAAGTATTCCCAGGGATGCCAGGGTGGCTCATTTGGTTAAGCGTCTGCTTTCGGCTCAGGTCATGATCCTGGGGTCCTGGGATAGAGCCCCTCATCGGGCTCCTTGCTTGGCAGGGAGCCTGCTTCTCCCTTTCCCCCTTCTTGTGCTTTCTCTCTTGTTATCTCTCTCTCTCTCAAATAAATAAATTAAAAAAAAATCTTTGTTGCTGTCTTAAATGGGGAAAAAAACCCAAACAAACATAAATTTAGTGTGGCATAGTTTAAAACATTGAAACATTTATTTTTTTATTCTTTAAGATTTTATTTATTTATTTGTCAGAAAGAGAGAGAGCGCGAGCAGGGGAAGGGCAGAGGGAGAAGCAGGCTCCCCCTCGGAACAGGGAGCCTGACGATGGGCTCAGTCCCAGGACCCTGGGATCATGACCTGAGCTGAAGGCAGACACTTAACCGTCTAAGCCACCCAGGTCCCTACTTTGAAACATTTAAAACAATGTAACTGAATTTTTCCAGGAAGATGGTGTTGATGGAATACATCCTTAAGCTCTTTAAGTTAAAGCTTTAAATTGTTCTACACAAAATTCTAGTTTGTTACCAATAGAAATAAAATTCCCCCCGGGTGTACTGTTTTTCTCGTCCAGTGTTTGATTTCTTGGTTTTTAATTTTCTTTAATTTTTAAGGACTCTTTTTTTTTTTGTTCTCCTACCAGAAGTATTGTCGTTTAAGGGGGGGAGGGGAGGGGTGTGGCAGTTTTTTTCAAACTGTGCTAAGAACACTTAATATGAAATCTACCTTCTAATCAGACTTTTAGGTGTACACTGCAGTATTATGTATATGCACAATGATCTCTAGAACTTGTTCAGCTTACATAAGTAAAATTTTATGCTTTTATAATGACACCTTTCTAAACTTGACAGACTTCACATAGTTTCTTTCCTAAGTAGTGTGGTACAAAGATATCTAAGAGAAAAGTATACAAGTTTCACATACATAAATATATATAAGCATATTTATTAATGGATGGTTATTTTTCTAAAATGGAACCTGTATCAGCGTCCTCCTGGGATCCTTTGACTTTCTTCTATATTTTTATCTCTGTAGCAGTCAGTGTTAGACTCTTCTTAACTTGCCCACTCTTTTCTTCCTTTCTGCTAGTCTTTGCGTTTTTCAACTCTTATTCTTTCTCTGTTTCCTGCTGGGGAAAGCAGCAGCTAGGCAGCAGAACTCTATGTTTGGACCACAGAAGGAAGCTGATTATCATTGCTTGGTATAGAGAAAAATTTGTTTTCCTTAATTACTTTTATGTAGGAAAACTAATGTCCCTTATGGAAAAATCATGATTTGATGGGTCTCTTGGCTGTGTGTGGCCTCAGGATAGGTGACAAACCAGTATGTAGGAAGTCAAACAGAATAGTTAGTTTACATCTGCAATATTTTATAAAATTGCTGTTGGGGCAAATAAACACTGTTCTGAGTGGAGAGCATCCAAATACAAATATCTAAACTATAGTTACCAACCATTATTATCTTGATGCTGATATATTTGGGTAAGCCATTGTTCGATCTTGAATTGTGTGCTCCCACAGTAAAAGTACTATTTTTTTTATTTTTTATTTTTTTACAAAGTAGCCTTCCCAACACAATGAATTAACACTTAAAATAATGTGAAGCTATAAATTAAGATATGTGGGAGAATTTTTTCTAACCTTTGGTTTCTTCTACAATTACTGCCTTCTGCATTTCTATAAAGATCAGCATGAAGTAGCACTAATGTCTCATCTGTCTTTTATGAAGATTTGAATTAGTTCCACATCGGTAACATTCGAGATGCTGGAATAGCTGATGATGTTTAGTTTTCCATCTGTTCTTTCTATTTTTCCTGCTGTTGGCTTAATTCTTGTGGCTGATTGACTTTTTTGCCATAGTAGTTCTGCTTGGAATAAAATTAACTGAAAAGAAGAGCAGAAACAGGCTCTGTTTTTCAGGTTAATTTTAATCTTTATGAGTTTGGTGTATAAATGATGTGCCAAAACTAGGATAGTGCAGTGGAAGGGGGGATTATTATACATTTTATCATAAAGTCTTACTTTGTATTAATTTTAAAAACATTTATATGTCTTGGGGCGCCTGGGTGGCACAGCGGTTAAGCGTCTGCCTTCGGCTCAGGGCGTGATCCCGGCGTTATGGGATCGAGCCCCACATCAGGCTCCTTGGCTAGGAGCCCTGCTTCTTCCTCTCCCACTCCCCCTGCTTGTGTTCCCTCTCTCGCTGGCTGTCTCTCTCTCTGTTGAATAAATAAAAATTAAAAAAAAAATCTTTAAAACATTTATATGTCTTGGCTATGAGATCTGACGAGGCATATTTCTGTTTGTAGCCATTAAAAATTATTTTGGGCTGTTTATAACAAACACAAAATAACATTGGTAAGTGATGTGAGAAATTTTTTTTTTCCATATATAAGAAGTCCATAAGTAGAGTAGTTCAGGGCTTGTGTCTTAGCTCCATAGTCATCTGGGACTTGTAACTTTGTTTAACCAGATCTAATATGTGACTTGCATATGGAGGTTGTCTCGTGGTTATTGAATGGTTCCTGGAGTTCTGGCCGTGGTATCCCACATCCAGGCAAGAAGAAGGAAAGGAAAAAAACCAAGAGTGCACCTTTCAACTGAGGCAGTCCCATTCATTTAAAGCTCAAAGAAGGCTGAAAAATGTAGTCTTTTTAGTGGGAAAGTATGGTTTTAAATAAATGTTTGTTTTAACAAGGAAGGGAAAGATGGATATTTGTGTAGATAGTCAGCTGCCTCTGCCTGATTAAATGAGGTTCTCTTGGTGAGATTTGTTAAATGTAGCCCTATACCATTCCTGTACATTCCTCAGGTTTGTCAGTTAGATGCTTCTGCACTATAATTCAAGTTTATGGACTCATTATCCCAGCCTATAGCAGAATGGGATATACATTTTCAGACTGCATACTTCGGTTATATATATTTAAGCCCTAAATTTAGAAATGTAATTGAAATACATAGTCACATAGTTTAGGATAAAGAAGAAAGCTAGCTTTCTTTCTTTTTTTTCTTTTTAAATATTTATTTATTTATTTATTTGACAGCACAAGCAGGGGAGCAGTAGAGGGAGAGGGAGAAGCAGGCTCCCTGCTGAGTAGGGAGCCTGAAGCAGGTCTTGATCCCAGGGCCCTGGGATCATGACCTGAGCCGAAGGCAGATGCTTAACCATCAGAGCCACCCAGGCCCCTCTTGCTTGCTTTAGTAAAAGTCTGTGTATAATTGAAATCTACAAAATGCTGCTCAGAAAAATTAAAGAAGACCTAATGGAGAAACATCCTAGGCAAAGGGATTAGAAAACAGTATTGTTAAGATGTCAGTACTAACTACTGAAAGCAGTCTACAGGTTTAATGCAGTCCCTATCAGATTTCTACTGCCATTTGTGTAGAAATAAAGAACCGATTCTAATTTGCAAAAGCTAAAACAGTCCTGAAAAAGGAAAATAGGGCACCTGTGTGGCTCAGTTGGTTCTGCATCTGCCTTCGGTTCAGGTCATGAACCCAGGGTCCTGGGTCCAGCCCCACGTTGAGCTCCCTGCTCAGCAGGGAGCTTCTCACCACCACCACCACCACCACCCTGCCCCTGCTCATGCTTACACACTCTCTGTCAAATAAATAAATAAAATCTTTAAAAAAGAAAGAGGACTCAACACTTCTGATTTCAAAATTTATTACAAAGCTACAGTAATCAGGACAATGACAGACATACAGACCAATGGAATAGAATTGGGAATTCATAAGTAAATCCACATATCTATTGACAATTGATTTTCTTTTTAAAAGATTTATTAAAGATTTATTTATTTTAGAGAGAGAGTGTGCGAGCATGAGCTTGTGCACAAAGTAGTAAAGGGCACGGAGAGAGAGAAACTCAAGCAGGCTCCCCACTGAGCGTGAAACCCATGTGGAGCTAGATCCTAAAACCCTGAGATAATGACCCACGCCTAAATCAAGAGTCGGACATTCAACCGACTGAGCCACCCAGGCACTGGACAATTGATTTTCAGTAAAAGCACCAGGCTCAACCTACAGAATGGGAAGAAATACTTGAAAATTACATATCTGAGAAGGGTTTCATATCTAGGATCTGTAAAGAACTCCTGTATATCAGTAATAAAATGACAAACTCAGTTTAAAAATGGGCAAAGGACTGAATAGACATTTCTTCAGAGAGGTTATACACGTGGCCAGTAAGCACATGAAAAGATGCTTACATTACTAGTCATTAGAGAACTGCAAATCAAAATCACAAAAAGATTCTACTTCCTACCTACTAGGATGAGTATTATATATAAAAAGAGAAAATACAAATGCTGGCAAGAATATGGAAAAATTGGAACCTTCATGCATTGCTCTTAGAAATTTGTGGTGTAGCTGCTGTGGAAGCCAGTCTGGCATTTCCTCGCCAAGTTTAAATAGAATTATCATAAGGCCTAGTAGTTCCATTGTCCAGGTGTATACTGAAGAACTGAATATAGGAACTCATAGCAGCCAAAAGGTGGAAACAACCCCCAAATGTCCATTAATAAATGAATGGAAAAAGAAATTGTGGGATATCCATACATTGTGTAAGTTACTACTTAATGGGTACAGTTTCTGTTTGAGATTATAAAAAAGCTTTAAAAACAGTGTTGACAGTTACAGATCACTGTGGATATAATCAGTGCCATTGAATTGTACACTTGACATGGTTACATTTTATTTTATTTTTAAAGATTTTATTTGAGAGCGAGAGCGAGCACATGAGCGGGGGAGGGGTAGAGGGGAAGAGAGAAGCAGGGAGCCCAATGCGTGGCTTGATCCCAGGACTCTGGGATCATGACCTGAGCCAAACACAGCCATCTAGTCAACTGGGCCACCCAGGTGCCCAAGAATGTCACATTTTATCATATGTGTTTTACCACAATTTAAAAATAAAATCTATCTTAAAAAAAAAAAACCATCAGTGTCCGTGTAGGTTCATCAGCTGTAACAAATGTACCACTTTGGTGGGGGACGTTGACAATAGGGAGTGTTATGCAAATGTGGGGGTAAGGGAGTATATGGGAAATCTCCGTTCCTTTCAGTTTTGCTGCGGACCTAAAACTATTCCCAAAAAAATAGTATTTTGAAAAATGGTTAAGATATTTAATTTTGTTATGTGTATTTTATCACAACTTTAAATAAATATAATAAATATATATATATATATATATTATAGTTACTATATATTGGAAAGAGCTGGCCTTTTACTCCCAACTCCACAGCAGAAGCTTTGTTTCCCTAGACAACTTTTTTAACTTCTCTGAACCCCAGTATTGGTTTTTTTTTTTTTTTTAAAGATTTTATTTATTTGACAGAGATAGAGACAGCCAGTGAGAGAGGGAACACAAGCAGGGGGAGTGGGAGAGGAAGAAGCAGGCTCATAGCGGAGGAGCCTGATGTGGGACTCAATCCCAGGACCCCGGGATCACGCCCTGAGCCGAAGGCAGACGCTTAACCGCTGTGCCACCCAGGCGTCCCTGAACCCCAGTATTGTTAAAATTATAAAAATAGGGATGGGCAGTAGCTACTTTGCAAAGGTGTTGAGGATTAGAGATGATTGTGTAAAAGGCCTAAAAGAATTCTTTAATACACAGCATGTGCTCAGTAGGTAGAAACCATTATTGCTGAAAATTTTGTTCATTCGTCCTTGGCTATGATGTGTTTATGTGTTTATTCATTATTTCTCCTACAATCATAACTACCATTTGAACCCCAAACTGCCATTAAACTATTGTGGTTTTTTTTAAGTGTATTTATTTGAGAGAGAGAGCATGCATGGGGGGGAGGGGCAGAGGGAGAAGCAGACTCCCCACTGAGCAGGGAGCCCCATGTGGGGCTTGATCCCAGGACCCCGGGATCATGACCTGAGCCGAAGGCAGAAGCCTAATTGACTGAACCACCCAGGCACCCCTTAACTGTTATTATTTTTATTTTATTTTTTAACTTTGTTTTATTCTGCTTTACAGGCAACAATTGGTATTGACTTTTTATCAAAAACAATGTACTTGGAGGATCGAACAGTGAGTAATGTTTTCAGTGTGCAATTATCTGCAATACTCCAGGATAGAAAACTGTGATCAAAGCTATAATCGATGGTTGTCACCATAAGAAGCTCTTAGCAAAGTTGAAAAAGTTAGTTTACAGGCTTTGAGAAAAACTTATTAACAGAGTGATAGTACTTATAGTATTCTGACTTAATCCCCAAGTAAAATCCAAAGGGGAGAGAAAGCCAAGTTATTTGGAAAATACTGAATTCCCTAGGCTTGCTAAACAAAATTTGTCATCCTGATTTGGAAAAATGATAACAGATAGCATTGAGATAATGAAAAGAGTATTTTCATGAAGAAATTAGAGTTAGCAAAGACTTTTTGAGTGTTACTCTTTAGGCATTCAAAAATATTTCATTTGAATTCACATAATTTGTCAATTTCAAAATTCTATATGTCAGAATGTGATGTATAACAAAGTGACAGTGAATAGATACAAGTAATATGTATTTATTTGTTGGATTTAGACACCTGTATTTTGGAATGCTCCCTTTAAGCATAGTGTAAATTCTGTATTCTAGCCCACTGTCCCTGGAAGAGATTCCTATCAGCTAAACAGTGACTATCTTAAATGTGGTATTTCAGGACCTGTACACAAAAAACATTGTATCTCTAATGCTCTTTCCTATAAGTGTGTGGGTTTTTCTTTTGGGTATTCTCTTTTATGTTTTAATGTACAACATGTCATTTCTTAAATTTTGAAAGCTTAGAAATTGCTTTATAATGGTAAAATAACTTAATGCTTGTTTTCAGGCTTTTCTTCCTCAAATGTAGATATCAAAAGTAAGAAAGAAATTTTTATGTAGAGTTGCAAAAAGATATTTCTCCATTTTGTTAGATTATATACAATGTTCTGGGAAGAAACGTTAGGAGAAACATAAGCACAGTAGTCAGAGACCACCCAATTTCAACGTGGACCCAATAGAAAAGAGACACATTTTAGCTTCAGAGAGGCTTTCAGAGAAGCATTCATTCCTTTACTCTGATAGCTGAGGCTGCTCATTGGCATTTGCCTTCGTTTTTCCCTTTTATGCTATTTGAACATCAACACAGTCTACTTTTTGCTATCCGGAAGGCATTAGATTCAAAGAGATGTTATAGGGAGTGAAAAAAAGTTGTATTTCTGATTCTGTGAAATCTTTCACATTGCCATTTTTAAGTCACGTACCTTCAGAGCAGGCAAATTTTTAATATTACTCCCTTTTGAAAAAGGAAAGGAGTTTTGTGTTATTTTCATTCCTCACATCCCTGCAACCTTTTGCATGAATCTACTTTTTACCTTCTTCCCACCTTCCCCCTTTTAAAAACATTATTTCTTTTTTCTTTTTAGTATGAGTTTGGTTTTTTTTTTTTTTTATTTATTTTTTCCCATCCCACAGATCAGGCTGCAGCTGTGGGATACTGCGGGTCAGGAACGTTTCCGTAGCCTCATTCCCAGTTACATCCGTGATTCTGCTGCAGCCGTAGTAGTTTACGATATCACAAGTAGGTATTTTGCAACGGGTTGACCTTTCTTATTTTTCTTGCTTGTTTGACTGATTTTGTTGTTAGGTACGATTGCAATTATGGGACACAGCAGGTCAAGAGCGGTTCAGGAGCTTGATTCCTAGCTACATTCGTGACTCCACTGTGGCAGTTGTTGTTTATGATATCACAAGTGAGTGGGGGGAATTATGCATTTCTAATCTTCTTTCAACCTTTAGCTTAGCTGCATGCATGTTCTTGTCTTGTGCTTGTTTTCTATACTAGCATGTAAAAATGAGTTTTGTCATAGCAAACCTTATCATATACAAGCTAGGTCAGAAATATTTGCTTTGGTGTTTGTACCAACATGCTTTATTTCCACTGTGCCAGATTTTTTTGCCCTGGAAATTTTCATTCAGATCTAATTATGAATCCTCTCTAAGGCTTTCCTAGTATCCTGTTATCCCTAAGTCACACCATAATTATGGTTGAAAGAATGTCTCCTTTTTCATTTAACTTGATCTCAGATTTCTCTAAAATAAAATAATCTGCATTTAAGCCTCTTGCCAAAATTTTCAAATCCTTCAGGGCTTTCTGTTGAGGCTATTAAAAGCTTCCGCTAGCCAACTTTTCTCTGCTTTCCACTTCCAGTCATCCTCTCTCTATAGAGGAAGGCAGAGAAAACATATAATGTGCAGTTTTCTATTAATCATTTTCATTTGAATCACATCTGGAGTCTGTGACTGACTGACTTTGTTGCTAACAAATTACACTTTCATTTCTCTCCAAGAAGAAATTTTAAATAGGAGATTAAAACAAGTAATGATCTTCCTTTTTCTTTTCCCTAAAGACTGAATAATGTCTTTGGCATTTTAAGTGCCTGTAAATTTTCCAAAGAATATGGTGACTGACAAGGAAATGGCTCTGTGATTAACACTGTCTTCGTAAATTGGTTTATTATATATGTATTAGGCAATATTAAGCCATCATTCCATATAGTGGTCCATAATTTGTAGGAAAACCAGAATAATGTTACATCTTAAACTTAGTTTAAAAAGAATCTTAAACTGTTGGTTTGAGCTAATGATATTCTTACTGTACATTTTTGCATATCTGCTCAGCCAGAAGTCATATCTACATAATAATTGCAATGGCAGAATTATAAGTTCGCATTCAGAGACCTTTTTTTGGGGGGTGGGTTAGGTGCTATATGCAATCTTTCTTTTCTTGAAGCTTTACTTTGGGTTGCTACTTGTATAAAAAAAAGTGTATGTCCATTATTGTGCGTTGATAAGTTTTGCAGCTTTAAAATGTTTGTGCTTACTTTAACCAAATCAAGTGAAACCTGGTGTGTTTTTCTTTAAAAATCGTGCACATGTGGTTAAAATATTAGTAAAGTTTGTCCTGGAGCTGCTGTAAAAACTTACTGAAGTATTCTACTTAGAATCCAGTGCTAGGAAAGATGGATTTTGTTACAAGTGATTCTGGTGCATTAAACTAATGAACTTCAAGTTAAAGTGATCACAAACTGAATAAGCAATGCAAACAGAGTGGTGTTGAAAGCTGTTTAAAGGCTTTATAAATTTTCTGGATGTTTTGGGTTATACTGGCTGACCTACTTTTGGAGATGCTTTCTTTGTCATGCTGGGTATGTGTAAGTAATCAAAAAAACATTGTGGCAATGTGACACCATATTATCTGCCATAGCTGTCCTTACATTTTAAAAAGGTTCCCCCTCCCCCCAATTACATATGGTACATTGCACTCATTTGGTCATATTCAAAAATTTTAAACTATTATAAAAGAAACATTGAGGACTTTATTCTTGTGATTTATTTAAATGTCACTGACAGTTGTGCTCAGATAAAATGGAGTTACGTTGCAGGCACATTAAAAGTGGGTCCTAATGTGCCAACCCCCCCCCCACTTCCAGGATTTGTTTTTTTGTTTGGGTTTTTTTGTTTTTTTGTTTGGGTTTTTTTTTTTTTTTTTTTTGGTTTATCACTTGGGGAGGCTTTGCAGTAACACTAATCTCTCTGTCCACCCTCCTATACCAGATGTTAACTCATTCCAGCAAACTACAAAATGGATTGATGATGTCAGAACAGAAAGAGGAAGTGATGTTATCATCATGCTAGTAGGGAATAAAACAGATCTTGCTGACAAGAGGTACAGAGTGATTTTGTATGTGTATCGAATGTTTGATTTCTTTGTTAAGCAGCCTGTTATTTTTATTACTGAAGAATTGTTTTGAAAGGAAACATGTTTAATTCTTAAGTTTATACCCCCCTTTTCTTTAGTGTGAGAACCTGAAATGTAAACATTAAACTCAGTCTTTAAAGGAAAATGGGTTTTTTTTGTTTTGTGTAAGCCCACGTATAAATAGCTTTTGTGCAAAATTGTTTACACGTGGGGGGAAAAAGATTGTTTACACATGAAGCTGGTAACTATTTTGCATTTTTTAGGCCTCATAAACATGAGCAGTGTTCTGTTAACAAAATGTTTTAAGAACAAATCCTATCTTTAAAAATTATTCATAATGATTAAATGCACACTCTTTTGGTAGTCTTCTTATAAATATTCATTATAATTCACGGGTGTAGTTTTTCTTTTCTTTTTTTAAAATTGTATGGTTGAACCAGACTGTGTAGTTGAACTGAATAGCTTGATTGTGATACCTTAGTCAAATGAGCAAAGCCATATTCAAGTCACAGGATGCAAAATTATTAACATTCACTGTAGAACCCATGGCTTGAATATCTGCCTTCAGCATCCTAAGTAATCTACTGGATATTCTTTCTGCTTTAAATAGTCTTGACCATTTTACTTAATAGTAGAAGCTTTTACTATTTGCTGTTTGTTTATTCATGAGATGGGTATTGAAATTCAGGTATTGAACTTGTACTATTAATTAAAATGTTGCAAAGAAATCCAGTATGTTCAAAGGCTTGTGGAAATGTTAAGCCCATTTTTTTCCCATGGTACCTCATTTGGAATTGGCAGTAGGATGACAAAAAAGTCTTTCTTGGTTAAAAGTAAACTCAGAATATGATCATCTTTCCTTTATGAAAATAATTGTATATCAATTGGCATCATATTTTATGTCTGCTATGAGAATTTGTAGATCATGTAGGTATATATTCTTCTAGTAGAGAGAGTCCCTAGTACTTTCATTTTTAAATAGGAAAATCTGAATTGTTTCTGTTACAATAGCCAGAGTTATCTAAAAGGATGCATATAGCATCTGTTCTTTTATTGTGCAATATTTCAATTGAGTACACAAATGCTAGAAACAATCTAAATTATACTTAAAGTGATTTTTTTCTTCAAGGTAGTATTTGTCCGTGGGTTGGAATTACTGTATTTCTCAGCAATTTTTGCCATACTATTACCCTTTAATTTTAAATTGAGTAGAAGATTTAAATGTTTTTTAAAAAAGCATTAGAAGAAACATTTTTGGTAGTAGGTGAGTACCCTTTTATAAGCATGACATGAAATCCTAAAGCCATAAAGAGAAAGAGTCTGAATATATAAATATAAAGATCATATTCACCTATTAGATCAGCCATTATTCAGAAGATTGATAATGCACAGTATCATCAAGAATCTAAATAAACAAGAATTCTCATATACTGAAAATGTAACTAATATAATATTTAAAAAAGATCTTATATATTTATTTGAGAGAGAGAGCACAAGCAGAAGGTGGTGGAGAGGCAGAGGGAGAAGCAGCAGCAGACTCCCCGCTGAGCAGGGAGCCCGATGTGGAGCTCCATCTCAGAACCCTGGGATCATGACCTGAGCCAAAGGCAGACGCTTACCTGACTGAGCCACCCAGACACCCTGTAACTAATATAATTTGGGGATGAAACACTTCAACAGTATCAGAATTAAAAATATTCGTGGACTCAGGGTGCCTGGGTGGCTCAGTCAGTTGGGCGTCTGCCTTCAGCTCAGGTCGTGATCCCAGGGTCCTGGGGTAGAGCTTCATGTCAGTCAGGCTCCCTGCTCAGTGGGGAGCCTGCTTCTCCCTCTCCCTTTGCCCTCTCACCTGGTTATGCTCTCTCTCTCATGTCCCCCCCCCAAATAAATAAATAAAATCATAAATAAATAAAGAAAATACTCATTGACTCAAAACCACCTCCAGTAATTTATTCCACAGATATACCTGCAGAAATGTGAAAAAATGAACATATAAGACTGCTTATTGCAACATTATTTGAAATACTGAAAAAAATCAATCTAAATGTCCATCAGTAGGAATAGCATTTTATAAATGAATCCTTGTAGCTACTTTAGAAAAATGAGGGAATTTATTGCTGTCTAACACATGAAGCTTAAAAAAATTCACTTGATCAGTATGTATAGCATGATATGCTTTCTGGTAATAAATAATAAATAATAAATAATAAATAAATAAATAAAAAGATGGTAGAGATATATACTCTTTTGCTTGGAACAAATCTGCATAAACATACATGGAACTTAACTGTCACTGTACATCTTTGGGAAAGGAGTGGAATTATGGAGGACTTTATTGTTAATGATTGGTCTTCTAAAAAATTTTATAGTCAGGAGAAAGTTTTATTTTATTTTATTTTATTTATTTATTTTTAAAGATTTTATTTATTTATTCGACAGAGATAGAGACAGCCAGCAAGAGAGGGAACACAAGCAGGGGGAGTGGGAGAGGAAGAAGCAAACTCATAGCGGAGGAGCCTGATGTGGGGCTCGATCCCAGAACGCCGGGATCACGCCCTGAGCCGAAGGCAGACGCTTAACCGCTGTGCCACCCAGGCGCCCCAGGAGAAAGTTTTAATAAAAATGATTCAAAGTTAAATGTCTTTATCACATTGAGAATTGTATTTTTTTTGGTAAAAACTTGAAGGAAAGACCAGAGTATATCTGTTTCAGTGTTTCAATATAAGCACCTCAGTGTGCTGTACTTTTGTCCTTTGTAGCCAGTGATTCCCAAATGTTCCAAACTTGAGAATCAGTTTGTAAATATGGCTTATTAGACCCTCTTTTAAGATTCTGGCTGTGAAGGATCATGGTCAACTTAAAAATTTTTAGGGTTTTAGACCCTGCCTCTAGATGCTGTAATTCAGTTAGTTAAGTGTGGGACTCTAGAATCTGTATTTTAATGAGTCTTCCTAGATGATTCTGACAAAATCAAACCATAGTTGGAACCATTGCTGTGCTAACCTTCAACCATTTTATTAGGGTGACTCCTAGTTCTAAAACTAGGAAAAATTTCTGTCTGGAATAATTTATGTGTAGCATAATCATTCATAATAATCGTTCATTCAGAAGTATTTATTGAGGGGGCGCCTGGGTGGCTCAGTCGTTAAGTGTCTGCCTTCGGCTCAGGGTGTGATCCCGGCATTCTGGGATCGAGCCCCACATCAGGCTTCTGCTGGGAGCCTGCTTCTTCCTCTCCCACTCCCCCTGCTTGTCTGTCTCTCACTGGCTGTCTCTGTGTCAACGAAATAAATAAAATCTTAAAAAAAAAAAAAGAAGTATTTATTTAGTATCACTTATGTTTCAGAGGATGCTACTGAGGATAGAAGAGTGAACAAAAAAAGACAAGTCTTCAAGGAACTTTTATTTCAGAGAATGAACCAGGCAGTAAATAAGTTAAAAAAATAATATAGTATATTCGATAATGATACATGCTAAGAGTAAAAAAGCAGGAAAAAGAAATTTGAAATGTCAAGTGTGAGTTTGAAATATTAGATGGGATAGCAATGGAAGACTTCATTGAGAAGATTACTGATGACTTTTCAGTACACATGCTAAGGAAGGAAGGGAGTCACCTGTGCAGATATCCAGAGGAGGAAAAGGCGCATGGCCCAGAAAGTGCAAAACCCTTGAGTTCGGAATATACTTAGTTTATTTGAAGAACAGCATGGAGCCCTATATAACTGGTAAAGAGAATGACGGAAAGTGTAGGAGGTGATGAGGTGTTTTTTTCTTAAAAAGTAAAAAAAAGAAGAAGAAGAAAATCATAAAAGCCACGTCAGGTAGGGCAAAGTAAAGACTGAATGAGATTGAAGGGTTCGAGCGGAAGAGTAACTTTTCATAGATCAATATTCGCTCTGTTGAAAATACGTGAGTAGAAGGAAGGAGGGTAATCCAGATTGTAATCCAAGCAAGAAATGATGATGACTTGGATCAGGATAGTGGCAGTTTGTGTGATGATCATTGGTTAAGTGCAGATATGTTTTGAAGATGGAACTGATAAGATACACTCGTGCAGTGGATAGAATACATAGTGATGGACAGAATATGGAGTGTAGGAGAAGGAGGAGTCAAAATGACACGTAGGTTCTTAGCCTGAGTGTCATTAACTGAGATAGGGAGAGACTACATAAAGAGATGGTTTGGGATGGAATATCATGCATTACTTCAGTTTTGGTCATTTTAAATTTAGAATTGGTAGGGGTGCCTGGGTGGCTCAGTTGGTTAGGTGTCCCACTCTTGATTTCAGTTCAGGTCATGATCTCAGGGTTGTGAGATGGAGCCCAGCTTTGGGCTCTGAGCTGGGTGTGGAGCCTGCTGAAGATTCTCTCTGCTCCCCCCATATAAATAAATAAACAAATAAATTTAGACTTGCTATTATATATCCTAATATCTAATGAGATGTCAGGTAGGCAGTTGGATTTGGGAGTCGAATTCAGAGCAGCCTTCCAGGCTAGTTATATAAGTTTGGGAGTAATCAGCACATAGATGGTATTTAAAGCCATGAGACTGCATGGTCTCACCAAGGGAGTAATTGTTAATAGGGAAGAGGTCCAAGGAGTAAATTTTAGGGCACCTAACAGAATTATTTTAAAGAAATTCACACTGTTGATATATTTAGGACTAAAGGTCC